>NC_080050.1:4436143-4656143 GCF_026212465.1 Amaranthus tricolor | reverse complement strand
GAATTTTGTAAAAAAAAAAAACGTTGTGATGCATATTTTGAATTTTTTGTGGTTGATGATATTGTTTATTACATGCTGTAGGCATCGTTTTAATTGGTTGTGTCTTCCGCTTTATGAAGTTTGGCTAGAGATTCTTTGAGAATTGAAGAATGCCATGAATACCTCTTGTTGCTTGGGAAACAATGTATGTATGTTCTTTATTATTGTTCATGGTGATGTGTTTACCTAATTTCAATGTGATGTATAACTTATGATTAGCTTTACTGTTTTGGCGGTTAGATATGACTTCTAATTTTGATAAGGTACTTATAATGCTCTAAATTTAAGATATTGATTGAAATTTGATTGACTTTTGGAGGGTATTCTTTTTTTTAACTTTTTTTGCGTCCTTTTTGTCTGTTGTTTTCCATCTTCTTACTTCTCTCTTGTCCCTACTTTCCCCATCTTCTTGCTTCCTTCTTAATTGGTTCATCTTCAATTCCTCACTTCAAATGGAAATTATTAGTCTACAATTTTATTTTTCTACTGATTTGTGCTAAATTTCCTGTTGAATCTGCTATTGTTTTGAATTTTCTGCTGACTGTGAAGTTGTTTCTGATCTGTTGACGGTCATATTGTGTTTTTCTGATATAAGTAATATTGTAAATGGTTAAATTCGATATTGTTTCTCCATTTCATAAGCAGATTTAGGTTTTTGAATCAATTTTTTTTTTTTTTCAGTTCTAGGCTTCACTTTTTTTTTAAGGTTTTTGATCAAATTTGCTGCTATTTTGAATTTTTTGCTGACTGTGATGTTGTTTCTAATCCGTTGATGGTCATATTGTTTTGTTTCTGATATAGGTAATGCTGTAAATGGTTAAATTCGAATTATGCTATTTTTTTTTATTTTCGAGAATTAATAAAAGGACACTGATATATATTTTTATGGTGAAGTCCCTTTCTTTGATTATTGTTTAGATTCTTGCTTCCTCGTGTTGGTTGAAACTACTTTTTTAGAGATTTAGGGTTCTTTTCCATTCGGAGATTAAGGTCAAATTTAAGGTTTTTAAAGTCATTTTTGTAACAAATTGGGTCTTTAAATTTGGTCTTTCTGTTGCACTTATTTTTGCTTCCTTATGTTGATTGAAACTACTTTTTCAGAGATTTAGGGTTCTTTTCAACTCGGAGTTTAAGGTCAGATTTAGGGTTTTTAAAGTCATTTTTCTATTGAATTGGGTCTTCAAATTAGGTCTTTCTGTTGCACTTATTCTTGCTTCCTCATGTTGGTTGAAACTACTTCTTCAGAGATTTAGAGTTCTTTTCAATTTAGAGATTAAGGTCAGATTTAGGGTTTTTTTAAGTCATTTTTGTAACGAATTATAAGAGGGATTTGATTGTTCTTCTATTACATTTGGTTTTGATTTTAGGGTTTTTTACGGTTTCTTCGATTCAATTTTTCATTTGTGTTGTTTTCAATATGCATAAGAGCAAGATTTTCTTCGCCAAAAGTTGCTACTTTCTCAAAAAAAAAAAAAGAAAGAAAAGCTTGGATATAATGCAAACTGTTAGTTTTATGTTTGTTCGCCCACCTGGGTACAATGCTAAAAGTGCTAAAGCTACTGAGATTGCTGATGAGAGAAGGAGTATTGGGGATACTCACCCAATTGATGCTTCTTTCTTCTTTGATGTATGAATCTTGCCCTCATCTATTTTGGCTGTTGTCTTTATTGATTTAAATTTGTTGTTTGTTTTTAGTTTTAGTGTTTTGGTTTCTGGATGCCATTAATTTCATATTTAGTTTTTGAATATTGATACGATTAGAGAATACTCACCTCAATTGAAGTAATTATAGCCAATTAACAGTTAGAAAGTCTTGATAAATAATGGTTAATTGTGAGGTTAACAAATCACTTTTATGTGGAAGGATTTGATAGGGTGAGAGTTTTGTTATTTTAATATATCTTTTTTAGTTTTGCTTATTTTATGATACACTATCGAATTTCATGAAAACATGTTACAAACTCTTGAAAAGCGAAGTGTATGAAAAATGTTTATGTTGGATATAGGTGGGCTTCGATAATCAACGGTGGTGCTAAAATACGAAAGGACTATTGAGCATTCCTTTACACACAAAAAGCACAACTACAAAGCCAACAAATTTTTTCTAGGTTCCAAACAATAGCAACAAAACCCCTGAAGCATTGGAGTATTATATTGAAAATGCCAACAAAAACATTTGAAGCTTACATTCAGCAACATTTTATTGGTCTGCTTATTTTTAGTGAAAAATCGACTCTAATAAAACTATGTACATGAATAATTATGGTCGCACTCCTAGTTTTTGAGGTCATAAAGAATATTATAATTCCAAACACCGTAAGTAGTCAATAAAGATTCAACAGAACTTCTCTACATTTTATGGAAGCACTTGAACAATTTGTATTCTATCCTCATTTGCCTACCTAAAATTCGACATACTTCAGAAGCATATACATGATCTTAAAAAAAGAGGGTTTGTTATACTCAACAGAAATGCTCAACTACTTCTACCCTTTTTCTTAAAATTGAACCCTAGTGATGATTTAATTACGATCAACAATATTTGAGATTGAATTTATGAAATTACATTGTCAAATTCCATAAACCTATTAATATACTTATATTAACAATAATACGAATAAATATATTAGAATGTCAATGTGTTGCAAATGTGTAAAGGATGCAATGGTTGAAGACGAATAGTTAGCAGTAGGCAGCAACATCAAAGTAATACATTAAAACGTATTGAAGGATTTATATGTTCAGCCATAATAACGTAGCTAGGTTGTTTAAGAAACCAACCAACTCAAAAGTAAATATAAATGATCTAATACTATTGTAAATCAGTTGCTTGTTCAATGAAAAAGTATTGAAATATATCTTTGAGCATCAAATGTGGTCATCTTTTGAAGTGAAGGTTGATGGCTATTTAGAATCAGTTACAACAATTTGCTACACATTCATGTTAGACATCGATTAATCAAATGAGGTCTAAGTGACATTTTCAGTAATTGTCAAATAGTTTTGAGTTCTTTTAGATCACATTGTAATACAGAAAAAGGCTCATACAATGCAACTTATTACATCAAAAGAATATATATGATCTTCAATATAAAGATCTAATAAAAAAATCTTTAAATGAGTTTTCACAGCACCTCTCAAGAAATAGAGTCCACAAAGTCCATAACGTTTAGCGGATAATAATCATATATATTAGTCACATTCAGACTATACATAAAGCACAGATCCTTAAATATCAGTCATGTGTAACTCAAGAATCTTATTTTATTCCGTACTGATGCCTAATCCTCCACACTCGAACACAGGTATGGCACACTGACACTTCATTTTAGACCAAAATTATAGAAAGTTTCATGACGTTGTTGAGATACATGTACCGGAACACCACTTTAGGAACTAATACTAGCACCAACCTTTTCTCCATCAAAATACAAAAAGGGAATTCTATTTCTAACCTCTAGCTGGAATCATGAAATGAGAGAGTCTACAGATTAACATCCCTCAATTGCATTACAAGAAACGAATCTATATTAATCAACGTGAAAATTCAATCAGTATAATACCATGTCTCTCAAATCGAGTCAAAACCGTACATGGACCCTGAGTTTATCGAAACAGGACATATTTCCCGTAAATCTGATGTTTACTCTTTTGGAATCATGGCGTTGCAATTATTAACCGGAAGACCTGCCTTGAAGATAATTGAGGAGGTACGGCATGCTCTAGAGAATGATAACCTAGTTTTTTTTAAACTTAATTGTAATGGGGTTATTAGGTAGTAGGAATATCGTAAACAAAAAAACTTTTTTCTGATTAAAATTTTATTTCATGTGAATGATATATGCTTGTCGAACATATCAAGTTAGATCCAGTTAGGGTTTGAGTCTTGTATAAACAGGTCAGAAATCCCTTTGACCCAAACCTAACTCCCTTAGTTAATTGGGTTGAAAATCCCAACCGCGAGTTTTTAAACCACTTAATCCGTTTAGATTGTTTGGTTTTCATTTTAGGGTTTTTAACATTGACGACATCTTATTTTTAGGCCTCAATTTTAAAATTTTTGTTTATGAGTTGTTTTTATGTATTTATTATGAAACATAGGAAGATATTAAAAAATTAAGGTTAGGTTACAACTATTGACTTAACTCAAAATTAACTCGTTTAATTAAATGGGTTATACAAGTTGGTTTTATATTTAAAATTTTTACCTAACCTAACCCATTTAATAAACAGATTAGGTCAAGTCGACCTATTTAAATAATTAGATAAAAAATCTCAACCCAAATCCACTTATTTCGGATTAGATTTAGGTTGGGTTAACTTTTTTCAAACCTAGAATGACATGATACGTATTAGGTAATTCACATTATAAATCACTAAAATTAACACCATTTGGTACTAATAACCAAATTGGTCGTTGATGTTTTATTAATTTTCAACACAAATTAAATTTGTATGAGAATCTTTTTAAAAAATGGGGTACATGAAACAAATGTAAAGAATAGAGAAATAAGTTTGTGTAAGATATTAAGAAAAAATATAGGCATGTACAATAGTAAATTTAGAAGGGTAGCAAAATAAATAGAATTAAAAAAGATAATTATATTTGTCAGAATTTTAAAAATGAGCCTAGGCAACCCAAATAAGAAGGAGAGAAGGTATCTCACCCACAAATTCAAAGGAGATTTACTATTAAAATCAATTGGAAGGATTAGTAGTTACTCTTTAGGTTTATAAAACGACATTTCTTCTTCTCTTTCTCTGATGTGAACAACTCAAATGTGAGTAATAATGAATACTTTAACATTCTCCCTCAAATACGAGTGTCCTTGGAATTTTAGCCCATTAAAAGGGTTACAAACCTCATTGGGAATAAACATCTCATTTAATACCCCTTAATCAGTGGTAAGATTAAATGCTTGGTCATAACGTCTCAACAACAAATCTAGCTCTGATACCATATTAGAATTTAAAAATAGGTCTGGATAATTCAAATGAAAAGGAGAAAAGGTTCGACATATAAATTCAAGGAAAATTACCCTGAATAATACGAATTTTCACTGATTATCCAACAATAATACGAACTTTTAATTAACTATGAATAATACGAAGTTTAAGATGTATTTTCCGTTGGTATACTGTTTTACCTGTAACCGGCTAAATGGAGTTGAGGTAAATTTTATTTTATTTTTTTGGATAAAATTAAGGAAAACAAAATGAACACTGCTCCTGCTCCTTACATTAAACACTTACTGCTTCTCTCATTCACGCATCAAGGTGAAGAACACTGCTCCTGCTACTGCTTTATACTCAAATCGAAGAACAATCCTGCTGGTATTCTTCTCATTCGTGCTGCTGGCATTACTCGGGCTAATACTATGGTTAGTTTATTCTTCTCAATTGCATCAATTATCCATAAATATTGTTTTAATCCCAAAAATTAGGGTTTGTAAAAACGTCTCTGAACTCGAAAATGCTTGAATTTTTGGTTCCATTTTCTCTTTCACTGCTATGATTATTGCTTGACACTACTTAAAAACGTATCTGTACTTGAAAATGGATGAAATTTTGTTTCCATTTTCTCATTCACTACTGTGATTATTGCTTGATGTTAATTAAAAACAGTTGTTCACTCGAAAATGGATGTTAGTGTTTTTTGCTTGTTTTTAGGCTAATGTGAATGATTCAATTACTTTGAAGTTTTGGTATGGTGGGGTATTAAAAAAGAGAGTTGTGGGGTTTGAGTATGTGTATGGGATATGTAAAACTATCTCCATAGACTCAGATAAGATGTCCTTTTTTGAGTTAGAAGGAATTGTTAAGGAGGATCTTGGGGTAAAATATGAGTTTTGTCTTTGGTATCATCTACCTAATGCTGTTAGCTTTTTGGAAGGGTTAAAGAGAGTTACTGATGATATTTATGTTAGGAAAATGTCTAAAATAGATGTTGAAAATAGAGCATTATCTGTATATGTAGTTAATAATAAGGATAATGAGATGTTGATTCTAGAAATATCAAAAAGTGGTACTAAAGATAGTAAAGTTTGGTCCACTATTGGGAATAGGAAAAAGTTGACCCCTAAGAGAGCATCTAAGGCAAAAGATTCCTTTAGTGAAAGTTTTGGTCCCCACAATAGCAATAAAAAACCAAACAACCAATACATACCTCTTGAATATGATTTTTCCGAAGATGAGCCAGATTTTGGTAATAGTGCTAAGGTAAGTGATGAAGATGCATCTGAGGAGGATGATTCACAAGATCTTGATTATGAGCTATTGTATGAGGAGGAAGATGAAGATGAAACTTCGGAGGAGCTTGTGCAAAGTCAAGATTTGTCATTCGAAGAACTAGAGCAAGTGGATGATTCTGTTTTGAAATTGGGTGAGTGTAGTAACACCAAGGTTTTCTCTGAGTATGAAAATAGTGATGATGAAGCTGATGATGCTACTGGAGTTCATGGTCGGACCGATTTTAGAAAGTTCAAATGGATTGTATGGCAAGTTTTTAGCACCCCAGTTGAATTTAAGGACGCGGTAAGGAAATATGCAATTCATCAGGAAAGAAATGTAAAATTTTGTTTGAGTGACAAGTCTAAATTGAATAAGCTTGGTGCAAGGTGTATTGAAGGTTGTCCCTTTAAGCTCTACGCTAGTTGGGATAAAACATGAGCTTCCTTTATTGTCAAGAAAGTTAATGGTGAGCACACTTGTCAAAGAAACATGGATTCTAATCGTCAATTCAAAGCTTATTTGTGTGCAGATTAGTTACTCGATTTATTCAAGTCAAGGCCACACATTCCTTCTGCAGAACTAGTTGATATTGTTAGGAAACAATTTCGTATTATCATTAGTAGGGGATTTGCCTACAAGATTAAGTATGTTGCACATAGGAGGTTACATGGATCTATGAAACAATATTATCAAAAGCTCATGAGCTATGTTGGGGTTTTAGAACAAAGTAACCCTAATAGCCACTTTATTGTTGTTACTGATCCAAGCACAAATCCACCCATATTTTAGAGGATCTTTGTTTGCTTTGAAGGGGTTAAAGATGGTTGGGTTGGTGGGTGTAAGAAAATATGTGTATTGATGGTTGTTTTCTAAAAACATTCTTGGGAGGAATGCTATTAAGTACAGTTGGGAGAGATCCTAACGAGCAAATGTATCCATTGGCTTGGGCTGTTGTTGAGGGTGTAAACAATGATTCATGGCAGTGTTTTATTTCTAAATTGAAGAAGTGTGTGCCTCATGATAATGGTAAAGAGTGGATAGTAATATCAGATGAACACCAGGTATACACCCTTCCCTATTGTTATTTCTGATTTATATATTGTGTTTATATATTCTGATTATATGGACATCCATTTACCTACTGTTGTAATTTATCGCTGTGCATTGTTGTTAATGCTGTGATATAGTATACTGACTTCAGTATACTGTTGTGATTTGTATAGTATACTGCTGTTTATTTATATAGTAATATAGTATGCTGTGGGTAATTTTGTGATATAGTATACTGCTGTTTATATAGTATACTGTTGTTTATGTTGTGATTTATATAGTATATTGTTGTTTATGCTGTGATTTATATAGTATACTGTTGTTTATGCTGTGATTTATATAGTAATATAGTAATACACTTATCTATTGTACAGAGCATTTTGAGGGCAGTCCAACTTGAGCTTCCAAAAGCAGAACATAGGCATTGTGCTAGGCACATCTACGCAAATTGGAACAAGTCATTCAAAGGAGAAGACATGAAATTACTGTTTTGGAGATGTGTCAAAGCATACAACTTGGCTGATTTTGAGGAAGCAATTAGTGAGATGGAGGATGTAAATCCGGTTTTTGTTGATGCCTTTAAGAAATGTGGTCCACACTTGTTTTGTAGATCTTTTGTCAAACTAGAAGGAAAGTGTGATGTTATTTTGAGCAATATGGTCGAAACTTTTAACAATTACATTATGAATGTTAGATCACATCATTTAATAGATATGCTTGAAGAAATTAGATCAATGCTAATAAAGAGGATGGCTAATAAAAAGGAAGAGGCGTTGATGAAGTGGAAGGGTTTGTTATGTCCAAAGGTACAAAAAACGTTAGATTCAGAGAAGCAAGAAGCAGCTAAGTGCATTGTCATTCCTTCAACATCAACTCGTTTCCAAGTAGCGCATTATATGGATGTTTTAGAGGTTGATATTGAAACTAAAACTTGCACTTGCAGGAAATGGGATTTAAGAGGGATTCCATGTTGTCATGGAGTTGCATCTATTTTTTACTTGTATAAGGAGGTTGAGTCATACGTTGATCAGTGCTACACTAAAGAGGCTTATTTGAGAGCCTATGAAGGAAACATCAATCCTTGTATTGGCGAGAGGCATTGGCCTAAAATTGACAAACCAATCGATCCTCCTCCAATGAAGATTGGTCTTGGTAGACCACGAAAAAACAGAGTCAAGGGTCCGCATGAAGATCCTAAAAAACCAGGAAAGCTCTCAAGACACGGTCTTCAAATGACATGTGGCATTTGCAATAAGGTTGGACATAGCAAAAGAAAGTGTCCGAAAAAGGGTAAAGTGATTGAGCAACCATCTCCATTGAAGAGAAGTAGAGGAAGACCAAAAAAAATTGTTGATGTAGCAACCAGCACACCAGAGTTATCCCATCACAACATGTCTGCACAACCTAGTTCTTTAGGTAAAGGCAACAGGACAATTAGAATAGGGGAAGGGAGTAGAGGGGATAAGACTGGTAGTGCAAGCGGAAGGAGTGGTGTCACTACTGCTAAAAGGGGAAAGCCAAGGAAGAACCCTACTGAAATAATATCAACCCAAGCATCGACAACAAAGAATTGATGTTGCAAGACTAAGTGTCATTTTTCTACTCTTTTGTATGTATTAAGTTACCATTATGGTGTAATCTATGGCTTAGAACATTGTTCAGATATTGCATTTTGGAAAACATTTTATCACTTTTGTATGTAAGGAATGCTTATGTATGTAAAGGTAATTCTTGAAAACATTTTTTAGCACTTTTGGAAAACGTTTTGGAAAATATTGCTATAACATGTATGGATTGAGGCTATAATTCTTGAAAAGAAGAAACTTTGTTACACTTTTTCATTACATTGGATTTTCAATACATGAAGTTCCATTACATGATCAAATTCTTATACTTAGCTTAACATAAATAAGAACAATACAAATAAAACCCATGATGCAACAAGTACAAAACTTAATGTTTTTTGTGCATTTACATATTCAACAACTTTCAATTTCAACATAGCTTCACTTTCTTTCAACTTTGCATTCTTGGCCTTCAATTTCCTTATTTTATCAATTTCTCTTCTTCCAAACAAGAAGAAATTTCATTTGAATACTCTACATCTCTCTCCCACTTAAAAAATTTACAATCTTGTGCCTACATTTCAAATCAAATCATAAAACCCTAATTGATAAAGAAATTAAAAATTAACATAAAACAAAATAAGGCTATTGAAAAATATAAACAACTGGCCAAAATGCACATCCATAAAACCTCTCACCAACCCTTGTTCCTTTTTTGACTACTTGTAATTTATCATGAACACCATGTTTACATAAAGGAATTCCTTTTCCAATTGATGTTCTAAATTGAGATGATGACGAAGGAGAATACATGTTTAACATCAAATTAGTTTAGAGGTTAAAATGAAAATGGAAATAAAAAATGAGAAGAAGTTGGAAGAAGAATTAAAATGGAAGAATAAAGTGAGGAAATGAGTTAAAAAAATCTGCAAAAAAAAATGAAATAGAGGAAAGAGATGAAGTCTGTTGTGCAACGGTAAAAAATGACCTTTTCTCCCAGTTATAAACCAGTTAGGTATATCAGCGGAAAAAACATCTTAAAAACTTCGTATTATTCATGATTAATTGAAAGTTCGTATTATTGTTTAGAAATCAGTGAAAAGTCATATTATTCAGGGTAATTTTTCATAAATTCAAAGGAGATTCACTATTAAGCCAATTAGTAGTAGGAGTAACTACTCATGTTTATAAAATAACATATATTTTCTCTTTTTTCGATGTAGAACAAATCATACATAAATAATAATGAACACTATAAAAATATCAGATTACAAAGGACGAGGGGGAGTGTTTTCTTAGAGGTGTGATTTGGCAGATGAGAGGGCAGTTAGATTATCTCGCTTTCTTAGATAAGTAAATAGTTGCATTTCTTTTTTGAATGTGAAAATCTTATTACAAAAGAACCAATCTAACTAGAGATTGTTTGGTTGCATTTAATTTCCTTTGAAATTGTAAATTTTTAAAAACTAGACAAATTAATTTGTTTTTGGCTGACAAATAAAACAACATAGGATTTTAAATTTCCAAGGGAACTAAACTCCTCACAAAGTGTAGATATATAATAACTTTGATACCTCTTTTGTTATTGGAAATTCCGGCGTCCATTATATTTCTTATGTGCTGACCAAACACAAAAATGGACTTTTCAGAAATTATATGAAGGAAATGATTTTCTAGATAAAAGAATTTCATGTGGTAATTAAATTTCAATGTCAAACATAAATGAGTAGGCTTTTGGATGACACAAGGAATAGTTTAAGGGTATCAAGAACGTATTTGGATTATTTTTCAATAATCTAACATTTATCCAAGTTATTCTGTCAGCATACTAATAGAGTATGCTGATAACAAATTAAAGGCAATGATTGAATTATTAAAAAAATAAAAGGGTACACATTGACAACAAACTACGAGCAAAGATATTATTATAAAATAATCCAAATATGAAATTATTTAAAGCGGAGGAGTGAAAGATTATTAATGTCAATTTTTGCTTTCAAAATAACTCATTAGATATAAGGGGAATCAAGTATTGATGCAAAATTTAAGGAGAAAAGCAAATTTATTTAAAATATATAGAAATTCTAGATGATCTCATTGAGATTTTTTTTTTTTTATTACCCCAATATACATTTATTATATTAAATTAATCAGTTATAACCTTTCAATTTTAAAGTGACCACTTTTTATAATTCTAGAGTAATCACTTATCACTTTAAAGTGATCACTTACAACCTTAAAGTGGCTAATTAGAGATAATTAATTATATGAGCTCGTCTCATGATGAGACAGTCTACAAGACTTATCGTAAAATATACTCCCTTTATTCCACAAAATTCGTCCTACTCTTTTTAGTCTATCGCATTAAATTTGCCCCATTTTATTGTTGTCATGATCCACACTTCTTTTTTTTTGTTCTCATTTACACATTTATCTTACATTTTCATCTCATTTACACATATATCCCGCTTTTCAAAATATACCACTTTATCAATATTTCTTAATTTTGTCGCCACTTGAGGTGTAGCGTGTGGGAATTGGGAAACAAATTACATGTTGGAACTGAAAGTTTTGGGATTAAAGGGTGGATCTTGGAGCTAGAAATTGGTAATCATGAATTGTTAATGAAAATATTGTATTCTCTCTTTTAATGATGCGGTTGAATTGGGAGTGACAAAATTATAAAATACCCTTGCTCATAAACAAAATATATCCTATTTAATCAACTCAAACTTTCTACTATTATTATTTGTTAGGAGTCATGTCAATAGAAATATTATTAATTGATAAAAAATTATAGCTATTACTAAAACAAAAATATATTGTCATCTAAAAAAGTGCATGTGTCATAGTTATTGTAGAGATAGTGCGGTCTATAGTAAAATTTTGTAATAATCTAATTTTGTAAATTCATCTTAGACTCATGTAGTTTTTGGTTATGTTTTGGATTGTGGTCTAATTGTTTGAACTCAAATTCAATTATTGTAGTTAAGTTTAGACTTTATAACAGCCTTTTAGAAGTTATGGTTTGAGACATGGCTCTTTTAGGTTAAGTAAATCCTATAATAACTTAACTTATTTAATAAGTCCGATTATTATACCCTCTTCTGTAATCGCTCACCCCACCACCCTCCCCTCCATTGACATGCGGCAAAAGAAAGAAATATTAGGAACAAAAAGCCCACCTCACTGTAAAGACCCGCCACCCGCCACCCGCCCCCTCCCTTCCCCAAAGAACAAAACCAACCTATACCCTGCCCTAACCATTCACCCCACCATCCTCCCCTCCATCAAGACCCAACTTAAGAAGAAAGAAAATCCAAGAACAAAAATTCCACCCCTTTGTAAACACTAACCACTTAAAGACAATCGAAGGAGGTTTTAGCAGGGAATAAGGTGTTAGGGTGCGAGGAAAAGGGGTGAAGAAGAGGGGGAAGCAAGGAGGGTGTTATTCATTTTCCATAGCTTTTAAATACATTTAAAATAAAGCAAAATAAAAAGAAACTAAGGTCATTTGAATCTTTAAAGAAAATCAAGATAAAGGTGAATTTAAAAAAAAAAAACAAAAGGTAAAATTTTTAAAAGAAAAACACTAAAATGAGAAATTTTTTAAAGTAAACTTTCTTAATTAATTTGCACAATTGTTATTAAAACATGATAGTGTATTTTTTAGATAATATTATTTTTTTTATTTATTATTTAAGTACGCTATTAATAGTAGAAATATATGATATAAATAATATAATATGTAACTCTATCATAGAAACAAAAATATAGTACTTCTTCCGTTTTAATTTACTTGCAACGTTTGCATTTTCACGCACTTCAATGCACTAATTTAATTCTTAATATCTCTAATTATATATAATAAAAAATTATAAAATTTGATATTAATAATCTTTGCAATGAGACGAAGCAATCAAAATCTCACTTGACTATGTTTTAATTTATAGATTAAAAAGTAATTACAAATTGAGAGTATTGAATGAATAATGCCAAGTCTTATAATGTTGCAATTAATATGGAACGGAGAAAGTATGATGGAGTCCCTCCAGGTAACCACTAGCATGTAGTCTTAGTTGATACTTCTATCTTCAAGAACAAAATACCCAGGTAACACTCAACGTTGAACTTGATAATACATTTAATACTGCAATGGTTACTTATTTATAGACAAAAAGTGAGCCAATAAATTAAAAATCAATCAAAAAAACTATACGTATAGTCCCTTTGCTCTGTTCAGCTCACTTACAAATTATTACCAAAAGAGTATTTAAATTGCTTAACCAACAAGCTAAAAAGTTATTTAAAAATAAAAAAAATAAAAAAAAAAAAACCAGTAAACTGACCAGAAAAACAATAACCAATGTTTTTTTAGACATGGACCAAACTATATGGATTGGATTTAGCTAGAGGGGTTCAAAATAGACCCAATAATCTGACATACAACCGACCATGTAACTAAACCCGACTTTGACTCCACTTCAAAATATTATTAAAACTATGTAAAATTCAATACGGACACAAAATCCGATTTTGATCCGACCTCAAATACCTGACCCAAAATCAGCCTGATTAACATGAATGAAAACCACTAGTTCTAGCCAACTTAGGTCTAGATTCCCCTTGCGTGAGAGCTTCTCTAATTCATCATACGATCATACCAACTCTAGGAATCTTCTTAGCCTCAAAACTGAACAAACGGACTGTACATGAAAATTAACTAAACTCATTCTGTTCATTAAACTTTAAGGTTTAATATAAAGACCCTATAATTCCATGATTCCTGTGACCAAATACTATGAGGAACGGAAGGAAGTTAAAAGAAAATTTACAACAAAAGAACAAAATGTACAAAGTTAATGGAACTACCTCTATGAAGGGAGAGAATCTGATTCTGACCATCTTCTCTTTACCTCAGATTTCCACCGGACCTCTCTAAGTTTCCCATCTGTTTCATAATCTCTCTCCATTACGAGGTTAATACCTTCATCAGAGTACCATCCGACTCCAATGCAAAGAACTCCATCTTTGTTGACATCAACATAAGTGGTAACACCACCAGGGAGCCAAAGAACAGCCACATCCTGCATGTCTATCATCTCTTCTTCACCGAAATATGCGGGATTCTCAGGCAAGCTTCTATTTTTCATAGTCTCCATGCAAAGATAAACAAAAGGAGGGCCATTGCTTTTCTCAGATTTCGGGTCATCACCAAATATGGGTGTAGCACTCATCTCGAACACCTTCCATGGTCCTGTAAGCTCTGATGGGCGCGTTCTTTTTCTCTGAGAAAATGGCTTCATATCAAGCTCAACCTCACTGTTTTAAATAGATTCAGGTCAAGAGACTTGTTGGAATTTCAAAAACAGTTCCAAGTATAGTATAATCTTCCTACATTATTATCGCTTCCTATCAAGATGCATTAGGGAACGCGTTCCAACTTACTGTTAATATTTGTACAAAAATTATACAAAGAAACATAGATACTAACATCAAATTAACAAATGATCCAAACGATGTTTCTTAAAGCAGGTATAGCCGTGACATGAGCCTGCTTTTTCATATATACACCAGAAACAAAAACATTCCTGACTTTCAGTTTGAAACTATATTCTCTATTTCCAAAGATTAGAAGGTAAAAGAACTTCAGTTACAAATACGTGATATTAGAACTCACCGAGAGATAAAATCCAGAGATGATGTTTTACAGTACTTTCCTAAATTAATCTCTTGAACAACCAAACAGCTAGTGTGAGAGTATTGCAAGATTGTCCAATGTACAAGACAAAATATCTCCCCTCAAATTCTCTGCTCCGAAACAGAAGCAGTGAGAAGCAGTCAACTTAAAAGATGTAGCACACACCACCAAAATCTTCCTCCCTAATTTACATTCAAATATCCTCAACTATAAAAGACAATCTCGGTGGTGTGTGTGAATAGTTGACCGCTTGATTTGTACCAAACCGAATGTCGTTCCGGGTTGCAATTTGATGAAAGACAATCTTGGTGGGTGGTGGGTGGTGGGTGGTGTGTGCTACAGCTATTTAGTTGACTGCTTAATTTGTAATCGGAGTACTTGAATGTGATTAATTAATTGATGGACTTTTTTAATATGTCGGGTCAAAAGATGTAGATAATCAGCAGTCATTGGAAGAGCATTTATGGGAAGGAAGACAGCCCAATTTACATATATGTTGAAATTCTGGATAAATATGAACTTATTTTGACACTGCAGATAATGCCAACATGACGGCTAAGCATAGAAATTAGGATCCCTCAAGAGATACAAAGAACTATTAAAAGGTATGTACCTATCCTCAACAAAGTTTGCCGGACCGACCCATTGTTCTTCATACACAGCAATCCTTAGTATCTGAATGTCTGCACCACCATTATTAAACTCAATAGTGTGCACAATACGTAATCTCTTGTGGCAGCCCTTGACTAAACACTGAGAAAAATATCAATTTACAGTTAGATAAACTTTAAACCACAAAAATTTTTTCAGAGAAACATTGTTAATGAAAAATATTAAAACCTGGAGCATCTAATTTTGGTGTTGACTAATGACTACTGATCTAGCATAATAATTTATGCATGAATCCATGTACAATTATTGCAATAATGTTGGTTATAAAATTTATCAAAATGACATACAAGATGCTTGTAAACTTGATCAAGCACTTATTCATTCAAAAATACTAAGCATAATAAAATAGGAGTGCAAGGTAAATTAGTCCACAAACTGATTTTCATATCTTTAAATGGTCCCTAAAATAATGGGAATATTTGGAGTACTAAACATTTAGATTTTTTAGTAAGTTACAAAATAGTTACTCACCAACTTGAATTTTTAATTTCTGAACCACATCAATTAAGTAAAACTTTTCGTTATAACAAATGATTACCCCAATGTTATTAAGTGGCTCCACCTAAGCAGAGTTTGGGGAGTCTAGATATATGCGACATTTGTAAAAACAAAGAGGTGGTTTTTAATTGACCATTAACAGCAAACATCATATGCTACTTCACATCAATAAGAAGTATACATGATATAATGAGTTATTTTATTAATAAGTCCATAGTAATCCAAATTCCGAAACCAAAGAGTTGTAATTTTTTGGTTCCATCAAGAATGGACATGAACCACAACAATTAAGTACTCAATAAAAATTCACCCTCAATGAAAATTTCAAAACCTACTTGTTCAAATCTATACATTGGAGAAAGATAATACTTGGATTCATCTACTTCACCCACTGGAATGTCAACTGGTCCTCGAGAATAAGATCCATCCTGCAAAAAGAACCTAAAAGTCATCATTCAGTATAGGAAATAAGAGGAGAATTTCCCATGTCATCACTGATCTTATAATGCTGCTGGTTTAGCCTCCGTAAATAAAGGGTAAAAAAGGTTTTTAGTTTCATCACCCACGAAATTTATCAGAGAATGCAGAACAAAGTAAAGATTAATGAGCATTAAATTAGCTTTTCAATTTCATATTTCCTATTATATTATCTTTTACTTATAAGTTGGTCAAGATCTTGAGGGTTCTTGAATCAGAAAAGATTGATTGAATATGGTGAAACAACATCTCCCACCATCAAGGTCAAAAATTGCGTCAAAGACATACACAAAAGGTAATAGAGTGATCCTCTGGTAAAGGTGATGTGGTTGATAACAAATCTGACAAAAAACATAGCAATAACTTGTTACACTAGATAAATGTCAAATATGGCAATCACATCTAATGTGTAATTAAGGGGAAAAATAGCCACATTTGTATCAAATCCCCACAAGATGAGCTTATTGGTTTCTTGGGTGTGCAATTTGTTGTACCAACTACCATATGTAGCCAAGCATGAACTCTCAAATTTCGCCCAAGCATGAATGAAGTGCATAAACTCTTTAGAATGTTTGTCGAGACTTTGCTTTTGCAAGTTGAAATTTATCATCCGAGATACAACTCAGCATGCAATGAAACCTAAGCATGCTTAACAAGTTCTAATTAAGTTATAACTTAAACATTCACATGGTCACCAAACACACAATGAAATTTATCAAAAACATTTAAATGATATTGTCATCACCTTAAAGTTGCAACAGGGTTGTCAATGATTGATGAAATTATGCATAGCAAGAAGTAGAAAGTGTAATCAAGTCTAGCCTAAGATTATCTCAGTTTCAGCAACTTCAGCACAAATAAGAAAATGAGAGACACTATAAAGCTAGAAGAGAAAGAAATCACTCCAAGTAGATAATCCAAATACCTTGAGTCCATATTTCTAGGTAGTGGGGACATCCAACAAGATTTGACCCATAGAATTAAGTGTGTATGGTACAGGGATAACATGTAACGTGCCCTTAAAGCTAAAGGGAAAGTTTTATCCAATAACCATTAGACCAACGAAACTACTATTTGGATCGGTATGTTAGGCATTTAAAAAGTATCATTTCTTAAGGGATAGAATTCAAAATGAATATATAAGAAAGGATTTAGGAATTACAAAATATTGAGGAAGAGATAAAAGAAAATCATTCAAAATAGTTTGGGCATGCGCAAAGACATGGTATTAGAAAATCATTAATAAAAATTGAAAATTAAAACTCAAGGGACTTAAAAAGGGGTGAGGAAGGCTAAAGATTAGTTGGAGGGCTGGTGTGAAAAAGGACATGAAGAATTTCAGACTTACAGTAGAAAATCAAAATGAATAGAGAAGAAGAATTCATATGGATGATCATTGAAACTGATATATTAGTTCATATAGCCGGCCTCAATCTTTTACGATTAATGTTATAGCATTGTTGTTGTAGTCGGTAGTTATATTCTCAAGGCCCAATGTAACTTTTGGTCAATTTGTTATCATCAGATTTCCCACCAAGGGCATATAAATAATCCTACAAACCTTTAACAACATACAGATTTTCACAAGTATGAACCAGAAGAACCATTCATTTTCGGTATTTTCATTGGAAGTCCCCAAAAGCATTGACTTCACAATCATCAAGTCTAACAGATAATAAGTTCTTCAAAAGCAAATATATATCAGGGCTACTCCCTGATGGAAATCAAAATGAAGGTGGTAGTTGGTACAGAAGTTTTCATAGCAATCTAAATCTAATGTTGGTCAAATATAGGCTTCAAATTGAAAGTATTTGACATCATTAATTTGTTACATCCTCTCATCAATTCATATGTGCAATTGCATTTGCATCAATACAGTCGATGACATCATTAGTAAACTCAAACAAGTGTAACTATCCAGCAGCTCATTGTCAAAAGATATCACTGCTTAGCATCACAGAAACAATGATGGGAGTCAAGAGTAATAACAACATAGGGCCACTGTTATATCTATCTAGAAGCACATCACAACAACCCCAACAATTAACATCATTGAGTTCCTTAAACTTTATAAACGAGATTATCTGGACTTGCCTTGATATATTAAGACACGAAAATTCTAGAAATAATCAACATCACAAAAAACAGAGGAATGTAGCAACTGCATAAGTAATTAAGAGAGCCATTTTAGTTGAATACACCTAACTTTTGCATTGGTCCATTATATGAGATATAGCAAGCATTAACATACATGTCACAGTAACAGCTCAAAGTAAGATTGCACAAGTCACACTAATGTGGCAAGGCTGATATTATGTTCCACCTCCAGTAAACCACTATGGTGAGAAGCCACCTCCAGTAAACCACTATGGTGAGAAGCCAAAAAGAGAGGAAGAAGGGGCAAGAATGAGAATCTACCTCAAAGAAAACAAGACCAGGTTCCATCCTCATGATATCCTCTTCCATCACATCACACTTTGCAAAATCAAAATTCTCAAACTTCGGCATAATGTAATCAGCCTTTCCCCTATGGCCTTTTGCCTTCACACCTGAAGAAAAGTTGTCATGCTTCCCCTCACCTTTGTTGCTGTTACTACCACCATTCTCTAATTCTTTCTCACCGTAAGGGTTTAGAGTAACCCAATTGGTTTTTCTCTGAATTTGAGAGGTATTACTTCCAGATTGTGAAGCTTGCACTCGAGAAAGAGTATAGCAATCAAATAAATACTCATCATTGCCTCCTGTATCGATTGGTTCCATTTCAGCAGTAATGGGTGAGAAGACTGCTCCAACTCCCTTCCAAATCCCGCTTACGCTACTCACAAAAGTGTACCAAGCTGGTCGAATAACAGGCTCCTGCAAGGAAAAAGAAATTAAAAAATAAAATAAAATAAAAAATGCCTAATTAGCATATGTGAACAAAGGTACCCACAGAAACCTAGAAACTCCAAAAGAAAAAGAAAGCCAATGATTGTTCTTCATGTAACTCATAAAAACAACAAAACAAAAAAAAAAGCCAAAATCCAAGCTTGAACTTATTTACTTGCACAATTCTTAAGCCCAATCTAGGGATTGAAATTGGTGAAAGTATTCCTTTGGTAAACATAAAAAAGACATGGAATGTGGAGCTTCAAAGGAGATCTGAAAAGTTATTTAGTAGAAGAAAACACTAACTTGTTTGGATATCGAGAATGGAAGAGAAATGAAGAGTTGAGAAAAATGGAGGGATTTTATATGTTTGTCTGAAAAGATGATTTACGGCAGATGTTGCATCCCTTGTTATTCTCACCTCCCTCCATTTCAAACCATGTCTATCTCAGTTTGGCAATTTCTCTTCTCTAACTTATTTCTCAATAATCAAGTCTAGTTTTCCATCTTCCTTCCAAATCTTTCCGCTATTGGGAGGATATGCCTCACGGTCATATTCCAATTTCCATCATCAATGTTTCTCTCCAATATACTCGCCCTTTGAAGCATTCTCAATCGCACATCCCTACCTTTATATCCTTCGTGTCCTTTGTCTAAGAAATTTCCATCTCGCCTAGTTCTCTAGTTCATCAATAATGCAGCAAGAGAATTTCCCATTCCTTTGACTTGCTCCTCGTAATATAAGCAATTATTAGAATTGCAAATTTTAAAACAGAAACTATAATAAGGCTCTTAGCATTTCGTAAAGATTGTGTTCATGAGACGCAATTCACAAAACTATTGTCAAACAAAAAAAAGGACATAATTGCAGCAACAGCCAGTAATAAGGCAGCACTGATAAAAAGCAACTGAGGTCCTGTCATCCAATTCTGATGAGGGAGAAACTCATAAATTTCTTCCTCCCTCAAGCACATTTTTTCATGTTCTTTCCCTCGTCTTCTCTTCAATCCAAACAACGGAAATTTTCTTCTTCTTCCCTTCCCTCTTCTCATCCTCCTAAGATTAATCCGCACAATGTGCAACACTCCTTATAAGGTGAAAGCACCACAAAATGAATGCAAGTCATTTACCTAGCCCTTGTAGGTAAGTGGAAGTTATCATCATTTAGACAACTTTAAGAATTCCATAACAAATGAAAATCCCTTGTAAATGCAACTTTCTTAGAATTCCACATTCATGCATTCATCTTCATCCTAACAACCACTAAACTCTACTTCAAGTCTTCAACATAAATATTAATACTTCCCAAGAATCACTCATCACACTACATCAGGCATATGTTTGCACATTCGTTCAACATAAACTCTAGCATTAGAAAAAAGGTAAACAACAACATGGACCAAGCGACCCTATTGTTCATTTAAAACCAACACAAGCCTCTTTGAAAGCACTTTTTTGCTCAAAATGTAACATCATCTCATAAAATGTCAAACCTAGCACTATCAGTCCAAATTATATATTACACAGGGACCACCTAGAACCAGGCTCGACTCTTAATGGGAGCACCCTGAGCTGAAAACCCCATTTTGGTATGATCCCTCGCTAGCTGGGACTTGGGAGAAAGTATTTTATTCTCACAACCTTGATGTTTCTTGTTCACGTAGTCACCCATCCTAGCCATCCCATTTCCCAACCAATAATCATGGCCTTTTTAGGAGTACTTTTTAATTTTATTCTTTAGCATGTTTCTTTTGTGTTCAACACTCTTCTTCTCGATTCTCCAGAGAACAAAAGGACTCTAAAAGGCCTTTAATTCTCACTTAATTGCCCATACATCTCTTGTCTTCAATCTTCAATCTTCACTCTTCGTTGACTCATGTTGAAATGCAAATTTTCACTTGTTCATTCTAGTTTTTTGCTTTTCTTTTTTTTCATGCAACCTTTAATTTAATTTTCTATTTTTTTATGGATATAATATTTTACTCTTTCTAGTTATGAAAAAAAGTAGAATTTAGCTCAGTTCTCCATGTCAAATAAAAATCTTCAAAATTGTCCCTGTCAGGTCACCTAAAACAATGCTCCCAAGCAATGAGTCAAACACGATCAAACACACTCCCTACCACCATGAGCTTGCATTATATATAATCAATATGAAGGCATGTATCGTTGTGTCTCTCACACTCCATGTGTATTTTACAGGTGTCGGCAAGGTATGTTGCTCATTACTAACACAATGACATTGAAATAGTACTTATTACTTCATAATCTAACTTACAGAACACTTCAAACAATACGCAAAAGAGCATGAAATGTATGGAATCATTCATATACTACTCCTATTATATGAACTTTTAATGAATTCCAACCAAATTTAGGGTATGAAGATAAACAATTGACACAATGAATAATCAACACAACTAGTAGTAGCAAAGTGCAACAAACACACACACAAATATAACAGATAACTTTATTACCCTTCCTCAATCAACAAAACTTCTATCAATGTAACGCACAACTACATAAATAAAAGATTATAAACACTCTTCATGGCTCTCAGAACTCTCCTAGTATTTGCTCTCTCAAATCCTCAAAGCAAATAGAGAAATCTACCTTTAAAATGCATACGTTTCATTTAATTATTGACATTGAATGGTGAAAATGGTAATGAAACTTATTGAAATTAAGCTAGAAAAACCACTTGAGGTTTATAATTATGCTTGTCATACCCTGATTGTTCATTTTCTTTGAAAAATTCATTCTTATTCATTGTCACTTGGAAATAAGTTATTAGGTGATGATGAAAAATTATGACAAAAGATAGATTTTTAAGAGTGAAAACTTCACTACAATGACATAACACATTTATAAAAATCAAAGCTATAATTCATTCTCATTAACACTATTTAATATTAATAACCAAATGCACCGTTAAAAACACCAACTCTCTTGCTCTTGGTAGCTCTCCTTCTTACTCTCTCTAAAGCTTCTCTTAGAGGCAAAACACCTATTTCTTTCTCAAATCGGACTTTTATAGTCCGTTCAATCCAACTACGTTTTCAGTAAGACCTGAGACAAAAGTACTCAACAAGAACATCACTTGCTCATTCAAGAATAAGCGTCAAAACCTCACAAAATGCTTATTCATTCACAAATCAAATTCTATCTCACTGTTTTTTAGTTGAACAACCAATAGAAATTACAATACGATATTGACAGATAGTATAATTGATAGATGGAGATAAAGCATTCAATAAAAAATAAAATTACTACCTGAGTTTGCAAAACAGTTTCAACTTCCATTAACATAGCACCAGAAACCATAAGATTAGAATCTTTACCAATCTTCTTCAAATTTTTAACACTCTTTCCACTTCTCCTCCTTCTTCGCTGCTTTCCTCTCTTTTTTTCTTCCACCTCTTTCGCAACCTCATTATCGACGCTCCAGACATTATCCTTTCCTTTCGCTTTAGTTTTAATTTCACATTTTATACTCCTATTTCTACCTTTAAGGCGTGTTTCACTCCTGGCATCTTCGCCGAAGTTACAGAAAACCCTAGGAGAGTGACTCCGGTGAGAAAAATAAGAAATGGAATTCGGAATTGAGCTACGATGATGATAAGAGCGGAGAAATTGAGGATGAAAAGGGGGAAATTTATGGAGGGGAGAAATTCCGGCGAAGTAGTTAAATGTTTCTAGGATTTTTGTCGGAATTTGCATATCGACGGTACAGAAATGGAAATTTTGCCGCCGGTGATTTTAATGAAATGAGATGAGATAAGTCGGTAAAAATGAAATGCTGTTAACCGGGTATAAGTTAGGCAATTGGGCTCAACTACTAGGCCTAATCAAAAACGGTTTTTTCACCTGTATGAGTTTGTCTCACCATAAGACGGAATTATATAATTAGCGAATTTCACTAATTAATCACTTTGAAATTATAAGTAATCACTTTGATATACTAACAGCCCATTTGGTTAGTGGTATTAAATGGTGGTAATGGGAATATTTTTTAGTGTAAAATTTCATCAAAAACTCCATATCATTCTCATGGTAAACTTTGATCACAAAAAAATTTTTTCGTTGACAAATTTCCATTCCCATCTAATACCACAACTCTCAATGGTAATGCATTTGAAATGAATTTTATGAAGAAAATGAAATGATTGAAGTTGGACAAGCATGACCATCAAGATAACCAAGAGATTTTTCAATCAAAATTATACTAGTTTTTCATTCCCATTACCACCGTTTATTATCACCTACCAAAGGGGTTGTAAATGTACATGGACTAAGCCCAATAGTTATAATCTCACCATGAGACCGTCTTATTTAAAAAAAATTGTGTTTTCACAAATTCTTGTATGAGACAGTCTCTTCATTTGAGAATTTAGGATTGTTTTAGAGTGGAATCGTCATAGTATTGTGATGTTCGAAGCGAATTTCAAATAACTGTAATTTCTTACTTAGTTATTGGAATAGAGTGTGTAAGGTGAAAGAATACATTCTGAAAATTCATATATCCTGCAAAATTATTTTTATATTATGAGATATGGGCTTTTGAATTTGATCTTGTGTTTTACATAATTAACATGCATTCCAAACCAATTCCTAACTTTTCAATAACTTCTCTAACTCTATTACTCCTAAACTTCACTACAAACCATGTTTGAAGATGCTCAATTATTTCACATTCTTTCCAAAGTGAAATTCATACAAGTTCACATTAGTTAGTGTCTTTTATTAGCATAGTTTATTTGGACTTGGGCTAAATTAAGTTACACGATCTAAAGCCTACTTATCTCAAATTTGTGTCATGAAATTTCTTTGAAATACTTTATTAAATTCCCAAATTTACATATCTCTAAGCAATACTTTAATCAACTATTAATTCATATTAGATTGCTTGAAGTCACAATGAATGCTAGATGTGAGAAAATGGTTTACATTAGTTTGGTCATGTGCAAACAACAATGAATACCAATAAATGCACCAACTAGTAAAGTGGAAAGTTGAAACTTCAAGAGGTACAAAATAAGGAAGAGAAAGATCGAAAATGACTCGAACGTAATTTGAATAAGCATATTGACAATAAATAGGAATAGATAAAAGAGTGAAATATACGTGGATGATCATTGAAATCAATTTCATAGTTGTGAATTAGTATTCGACGAATTTGATTAAAGGAGACATATAGTTCTCAATTTCTCATCTCTTTTTCTATTCACTTGCAAGAGTGGTATTTGTTTCATACCTGAAGTACTGAGTGTACATTGCTTTTAATGGGTGTGTTAACCTTGGAAAATTCACATCTATTAACAGTTGGGATAGTCAAAAAATAACTTTCTTAATACAACGACAAGTTCGTGTCACACTATACCTTCTCATATCAAACACATGCTAAACACAAATCTAAAGACATTTCTCGTATACAAATGTTATACATATTATTATTATTATTATTATTATTATTATTATTAATGTGTGTTGATGATTGTAGTCATAAGAAAACATGAAAAGGCCTTGAAAAAGGTCTATATTTCCAACAATATTGACATTTTCCCTAATTTTATAGTATACTCTGGCCATTACTACTCGGGTTGGCTTTTCTGTAGCCCTTTAGGTGTCAATTGCAACAAAAGAATTAAAAAGTCATGAAAAATGAGTATTAATAAATATGTCCGTTTGGTTGTTAATACTAAATAATGATAATGAAAATGATTTGTAGTATAAATTTTCATGAAATGCATGATGTTATGCCCATAGTAATGAAACTTTGATCCTAAAAAAGTTTTTTAATTACCATCTAATACCACAATTTCATACGGTAATACATGGAATGACTTTTGTGAAGAAAATGAGAAGATTGAAGATGAACAATTATAGTCATAAGTCATTAACTTGTCAAGAGATTTTCCTAACAAAAATACACTAATTTTCCATCACTATTCCCACCATTTAATATTTACTACCAAATAACCACAAGATTAATATCTCGTACTTTGATAATCTTTGTAATAATATTTTTAAATTCAAGTGAAGAAGTCTAAAGGGAGGTCCTCAATTGGGCAAAAAAATAGAAAATTATGTCTATGTTTAGAAAAGTGACACTATAACGTATATTTTTTCCCTTTGTATTGTTAGATGAGCAAAGTAAGAAAAGTGACACGATAATAACATACACACTTTCTCCCTTTGTATTGTTAGACGAGCAAAATAGACCAATTCAATTAATTAGTAAAGAATATAATCAAACTTAATAAAATAAAAATGCGGAAATGTAAAGCACACGCGGTACTTTTATGCGGAAATCTAATGAAGGAAAAAATCATGGGAACGTAGGTGGTACCAAACCCTTACACTAATAACTAATAAATTAATGGGTACAACCAAAATCCTCTCTATTTAATACTAGAAGTAACACAAATACCAAAACACCCCTAAACCTTCACTCAAAAGCGGCAAAAATTAATAACAATTGAGGAACTTAGGACAAAATATAATTTACTCACTTACGATGTACAAAATGACGATCAAATCGTTAGATATGTAATTGTGTAGGCAAGAACATTATGTCAAAATTTCCTTCAATCGAGATAGTTCAATGAGAACCAAAATCCTGTGTCCCCTTCACTGTTTCTCTGCCTCGTGTAATGTATACAATAGGGTAAGGAAAATTTAAAATAGATAAGATTAATTATAAAAAAAGTACAAAATAAGAGCAAAATCAACTTATTTCCAAATGTAAGCGCCTCCAGCCCCAGAGCTCAAATTCGGTGTTGTTCGCAGTTAGTAACTGCGAACAGAGGCAAACTGGTCAAAAAAAGTCAACCAAGCTGTTCTCACTTACTAAGTGTGAACAGAGGAAAACCTGGTCAAACAGGGTCAACTCCCTATTCGCAATTATAACTGCGAACAGGAGGTTGACTCTGTTTGACCAGGCTCCTCTGTTCGCACTTAGAAAGAAGCTGATTTATTTAGGGACATATCTGTTAGCACTTACTAACTGCGAACAGGTGATTTGGTTAAAACTAAAGTCAACAACCATGTTCGCAGTTAGCAAGTGAGAACAGCTTCTTTGGCTTTTTTTTGAATCAAACCACTTGTTCGCAGTTAGTAAGTGCGAACAAACCCATACCTTAGGTTTTGGATTTAGGCGCTTACATTTGAAAATAAGTTGAGTTTGCTCTTATTTGGTGCTTTTTTCTTATTATTCTTATTCATTTTAAATTTTCATAGCGTAAGAGACTAATTTTTGCTACCACCTTTTTTAATTCAATAGAAAGCCAAAATATTACTTGGTCCATAAACTAATATTAAGCCCATATCAAAAAAAATTGGATGCGCTCTTCCTTCAAATGGAAAGGAATAATATATTTTACTATAGTGAAGGAAGAAATCGGTATCATTGATTAACTGTCAAGCTTTCATGTTTTTTTAAGAAACAACACGTGATTAACTTTGATCTAACATTTTTGTCTTTAGCTCAGAGATAAAGAAGGAACACAGAGAAGCTAAAAACAAATATGTGCTCGTTAAACAGAAAGCAAAATGTATTTTACATTTATTTTAATTTTTTTCGTTATTCTCACAATTTTGACTTTTGCAGTACTTTCCTATTATCCGAAAATCTAATCCGAAACAAACAACTATAAATCCAAAAATCCATTTGATTACATTGCATATGGTTTGAGGATTATGATGATAGATGTGTATGGACCAAAAGAAAAGAGACTTCCTTTATAACAAAGCTAATACTCTATCCATAAGATATGATCATGCGCTAACAAGAAGAAAACTTTCGGTGGGGTTACTAGGCATCATATCCAACATGGTGTATGCTATCAAACAACCCATGTGATGTAACCCCATGCCTGGCCCATCGTATTCGACCCGGCCCGTATATTTTTAGTTGCTTGAAGTTTGTTTGTAGGTTCTTTTGCATTGTGGCAATCTAGCCTAAATGATAGATAAGTGAATTTAGGGATTCTCTCATTATCTAGATTTATGGTGCCTATAGTCCTATATCTATCATGGGGGCATGCCACCATATATACCAAGTGCCTTTTCTTTGGTTCGTCAAAAGCATTTTATATATTAGAATACTATTTACATCAAAGGCTTATATGCAACCATCAAAGCAAAATACCAAGATAGTTTATTATGGTTGTGTTAACAAATGATTTTTTTTTTTGGCTTTAAGCAATTAATTTAATAATAGTTGAGATATCAAGATGTGTTATATATACTCTATTACGTCTGCTCACACAAGACCCCTTTTAGAGTAGAAGTAGAGATGTTTAAAACAAACTCGAAAACTTGATATTTATCTGACCTTGTAACCGAATCCGACTTCATCTGACTTCAAAATGAATTTAAAATTACGTAGATATCAATGTGGACACAAAAATTTGATTTTAAAACGACTCAAAAAACGTGATCTAAATGGACCCGATGACCGAATGAACACCTCTAACTAGAAGTATGGATGCGACTAGGCGTGTCCTAAAATATCCGATACGAATTATCCAATCCGCAATATTTGGTATGTGGTTTTAAAAACCGGATACCGGGTTCGGATCCGGATCAGCGTATAGGCAAAACCCGATATCTGGAATTCTACTTTTTTATTATTTTTATTTTTTATTTTTAAAATGTATAAATATTTTTTCATAATTTTTTTTTTATTTTGGTTGTTAAATTTACTAATATGTACAATTCTCAACTTTAACTAAGCTGTATAGGTAATTTATTGTTAACTAATTTAGACTTTTGAAAATCCAATCATATTTCTAAAATGATTTATATTGAAAGTTTAAAAAATAAGCTTTTTTTAAAAATAGTTTAAAAAGAGGCTTGATCAAAGAAAAAAAGCGAAGTGAGCTTAAATATTTATGTGGAAAAAAAACTAAAAATTGTTATAAAACGGATATCCGGACTTCGGGTATCCGGGTTTTTGGACCCGAACCGGATAGTGATTTTCACTTTCCGAAAAATCGTGTATCCGGATTTTCGAATTTGGGTTGATTCGGTATCCGTTTTTGAACACTCCTAGATGCAACACATGCTTTTCGCATATATAACGCTAAATATTCCACCTTGAAGTGAAGAATGGATGATATTGAGATATGAACCATGGCATTGTAACCTTGGCTTCTGATAGCATGTTAAGTATGAAAGAACTAACTAACTCAACCAAAAATTTAAGCTAATTATTGAAGCTTTATGACAAGTCAATATAAAAAAAAAAAAAAAGTATTATGAATAGCTTTTACACTAACTTTTGACTTTTTAATCCACTTTTTACAAAAACAACCATTATTAACAACTAATTTTTGCTAAATATTTCTAACAATTACGTTAACAGCTAGCAAAAAAACGTGTGCCAATTAATCGAACAAATCAACTGCCAAATTGATAATTAACAAGTTCTTTCAAATTTTCTTGGATAAAACTTATTTTGTTGCTTCTTACTCTATTATCGTATTTATTCAACATTAAAACACAAATTATTCAAGTAAATTTAGAGTGACAAGAAATACCTCACTTTTTCTCTTCAACTTCTTCCTTGTTCATTTTGCCTTTTTTATTATAATACTCCCTTCATTTCTTTATAAATGTAGCATTGTACCTAATTAATAAAATGTCTCATATAATTATGCACACTATTCATTACAATAATTTCTAATAAATGTAGTCACTTCTTACTATGTGTGTCGCATGAATTTTTTTATAAAAAACGTAGTAAATAAATTAAAGATTATTTTTCAATAGTTGTTTCAATAACTTCCTACTGTAACTTAAAATGTGAAATTGGAAAAATATAAAGGGTGTTTAACAAAGGTTGATATGGAATATATAAGTAGAAGTAGCTTATATTAGTTGATTTGACCAACTGATATTAAACAGGCTAATAGAAACAACTTGTTTAAACACATTTGATTCATACTAGAGTTGTTAATCGAGTCGTGTCGGGTTAAAATTTTAAGGGGTCCGGTCTGAGGGTCAAAGTCCGTTTATACCGTCCAGGCCCATTTTAAAAAGTTCATTTAATAATCTTTTAGTTTGATTTTATAGTGTCACAAAAATAAAAAAAACATGAAACGCATGAGGCTACTTTTTTCTAAAATCAACCCCAATAACAGCTTAGTCTAACTTGTTATCGACATGACCCATTAATAACTCTTTTAAAAGACATCTGACCCATGACTCATTTGGTTGAATACCTCTAATTCATACCAACAAGCTTTATGAACCAGGTAATTAATATATCAACACTAATAGTAGATGATTTAACTACTCAAGTATTTATTTGTGCCAAAATAAGCCCTACCTATTAGTCCTAATTTAATCATCTCTTTGTCCCATTGAAATAGCATCATTTGACTTCAAAAGTTCTCACATAATTGATTAAAATGATGCAATTCAATGGGACCGAAAAAGTATTTTTAATCAATTAATTAAATAAATAAAAGAAAAAGGGGAATTATTATTTTTTGCTTTCGGCTTTACTTTGCTGAAATTATAAGAAAGATGTCCACACTAACCTACTTCTACATCCTTCTTATGGGCAATTGCAATTTGTCTGGTACATCAACATGCATAAGTTGGTTATTTCATACTACAATACTAGCAAACTTTCGCATGTTCTTATCGAGTGGGACCTTGTAGAGATATAAATAAATATTCGTAGACGAATTTTTGCTCCACCTAATATCAAAAATCAAAATAAACCAAACTTTCCAACTGATATTAACAAAATTAATAACTCTTAAAATAAGGTTACGTAGTATTGAAATGATGCTGGAAAACATAAAACTGCTAACAATATCGACCTTTTCATGTCACTTATGAAACTGCTCATAATGAGAGTGATTTTATCTGGTCCCGAAAAAACTATCCCATGTGGATAGTAGAGTGAGAAATGAGAATTAAAACTTTCATTAAGGTAATTAGGGAATTTGGTTTATATTAACATTACATTGAGCGAAAACTCTTCGAAAACACGTGTGTAAGATATTTAACCATATATAAAATGATAAATAAGAACTCTCAAATGTTAATTTTATATATTAATTTATTTACTTATTTTTAGGTGTTGAATTTTGAAAAATTATTTGATAAAATTTTAAGTTGTTATAAAGTTTGGTAAATATTGATGTATGATAAGACTTTTTAATATGTTTTTACTTAATAGAAGTAGAGTTTATTATTTTTTGAAATCAAACATCGATACTCCTATATTGATTGTGATAAGTATACAACATTTATCAAAATTAAATACATACATTTAGATATAGTAAATTTGTTTTTTTAATGATCAAATTTGCATTTTTCGAACAAAGAAACTCGTAAAAGAAAGATTTACACTACACAAAGAAATTACTAATATATCTTCTAAAAAAAAAAAAGAAATTACTAGTATTGATGTGTTTGAAGTTCCAAAACTCTTAATATGTGGTATAAAACTATAAATAAATCTGAAAGATAAATGGAATTTAATGCACTAATTGCGTCTTTAATACAATAGAATTAAAACAGAAGAAAATCTGTTACTAATTGAGTCCATATCATGATAAAACGACCTTATACAAAATGAGTAATTTTACCCTAAATAATAAGCCCTTATATTTGGTGTCACCTTAAAAATTAGGCTATTTTCATATGCAAAACTTAATCAAACAAAAGTTTGAACACATCAACTTGAGTTCGAAAAAATAATTTTTATGATCAAACTTATCTATAATTGAACCAAATGAGATCGACTTAAAATCATACTGAGCAGTATGTTAATAACTCTAGTGCATTTTAGAAGAACAAATTATAATTTAGTTATATATATATATATTACTGCATATGTTCCTCTGATTTTATCAATATTTTGGCTTGTGAAGTAATATTTTTATTATTTTCTTTAATTTTTTCAACGTATTTTCTCTCAATTTTAATTTTATCCACAAAATTTTAATGTCTCCATCATTTTTAAGTGTGATTTGGTAATATCATGGGGACGAATTAAATATTTAGATCACTCTATATTTACAATTTATGATTATCATTAAAAAACCCAAATTTAATATCACATAGAAGTATTTTTTTGTAATAATTACTCTAAATCAATAGAACTTCAAGTCTCCAATCCAAAAAAAAAATCAAGTCTCTAATAATTCTTTGTCTCCCTAAATTTAAGTTGTTTTTTATTTTAATCTGTCTTAATAAATTTTCTCCATTTTCTATTTTATTCTTCATATCTTTTCAGTACTTTTATCCGCTATATTTAAGTGTTTAATTTCTGTGCCAAAAGTCAATAATACTAAATGACCAACAGTAACAACTATCTTGTTATGGAAAAAGTCTAATAAGCGTTAGGCCACACTTGACCACCATTTGAGAAAGACCATGGTCAACCATGTGACCGTGTCATGTGTTGAATTAGTGACTAAATTACATTCATAAGGCTTCCCAAAGTCAGAGCAAGTCTGCCCTACGCCCTATCACTTGTAACTTGTAAGTACTCTAGTCATAAATGTAATTTCCGAGTGTAATTACGTTCTTTATCTCTTATATTTGGCCATAAATGTAATTTGATTTTATAAAAATAATTGATTGGAGTAAATAAGAAAAAAAATATTAAATAAATGGAAAAAATATGGAGGTAAAATCAAAAAGTATTAGTAAAAATTATTATCAAATTAGTCGAAAAAATAAAATAATATGCATAACATTTATATGTGAAGTACTTTTGAAATTTACAGTTAAAAACTAAATCATAATGATATTCACTTCAATGTACAATTTGACATGGATTTAAATTTTAAAAGTAAATTGGACTATAAATTATAGATTTTGAGGTTTGAAATACAAACTAAACTACTTTAAATCATACTCTCTTTGTTTATTTTTAAATATTTTATTCGCTTTTGGATTACTATTCATCAATCACTTTTAATTTGTATTTTATTTCTAATTCACACATTATAACATAGTTAAATGAGATCATATTTGATTCTTTTCAATATAAGGATTATTAATATCTATTTTTATAATTTTTAATTATACACACTTATTGCTATTAAGTATTAAATTATTACATTAATAAATGTGCAAAAATCAAATAAAACGTTTAAAATGAAATAGCAAAAGTGTTATAAAAGTGTGCTTTAGACGAAAATTTATACATTAAGTACTACTTGTGGTGGGACTAGTGCCTCATTTTTGATCCAACATGCTTTCCATTCTTATAACAATCAACACTTCTTTTCTATCACCTCAATCCCCAACTTGTAGAGTATGCCATGAACATGAAAACCCTAAAGGTTAAAAGCATCATGATTACTCCTTTTTAAAAAGAAATATTTATGTAATACCTTAAACACATGTGCATTGTGAGTAGTCATTTAAAGTTTATATGTTTTTAAAGAACTCAATAAAATGTCTTTTAAAACTTATTACAAAAGTATTTTAAATAATTAATTTTATTTTTATTTTTGTCATCAAATTTGTAAGCTTGAGAAGGAAACTCATCAGGTAAGAGCCCTAGGATTATATCCTATGAACATAAGGTTTGTTCGTTAACTTTTAAGACCTTTATATATAGTTAGTGTGCTCAAGCTGATCTAGATATATGTTATGTTACATAAAAACATACTCCATCCACATTTTTTTTTGGAGTGTTTTATTCATGTGCTTCAACATGTATCTAATGCACTCATTGAATTCAAAATATCTTTAATTATGTATAATTTATAATTATTCTTATAAAAAACTACTCATAATTTTATTTCAGTCTGAGCAAATATTATTTTCTAGAAGTTCAGGTCTTTAGATCTATTCTCTCTTAATTAAATAAAAATATTATATTTATTTTATAATAAAAGGCAAAAGATGATGCACCACAGATGAAAAAAGAAATTATAAAATTGTATCATACTCTCTCCTATTCACCATAACTGTTTCATTTACTTTTTGTACACTTTTCATCAATCACTTTTAATTTATATTTTATTATTAATCTATAAATTAAAATATAATCAAATGAGATCTTATTTGATTTGTCTCAATGCAAGAATTATTAATATCAACTTTCTACATAATTTTTAATTATACATAATTAGAAGTGTAAATGATTAAATAAATATATTAAATAAAATGTATAAAGTAAATAAAATACTGAAACTAAGTATTTTTTTTTAAAAAGAAAAAACTCCCTCTACGATAATAAATTGAAAAAGTAACAGAAGTTATTTTATTTCTATAATAATTTTTTAAAATGATTAAATGTCCCACATTTAGAAAATTAGTCGAAAGGTACTGCGCTGTCCCATCCTAACAAACGCCTGTTGCTTCCGGGGATTTAGAGAGAGAAGCTCCGCGTCGTTAAAGAGAGATAAACTCCAGAGAGAATTAAACTTTTGTGCGAGATAGAGAGAGAGAAGCTCTCAACAATGGTGATTATCTTGTAGATCTCGAAACCCTAGCTTCTCTCTCTATTCTTTTCAATATTATCTTCCTGTCCAATAAATCATTTCTTGTTTTCTGCGTTTATTTCAGTTCGAGATCGGCATTTTTTTCGCACTCCGATTTCTTGGAGACTGTTCAATTTGTTTCCCGACTTTTTAAATCCAACCTTTGAATTCCTTCAACATTCATCTTCTCCTGTTTCAAATTTTGATTGAATTCGCGCGTTCTCTCTGCTTTCATATCTCCATTTTGGTCGAGATAAATTGCTCGAAAATTTCTATATTTGTGCCGAAGAATACATAGGTTTTGCATATGAGTTGAAAATTTGAGTTAAAATTAACCTAAACCTTTTTTTTCGGAAAATGGATGACCGAGGTGGTGGTTCATTTGTGGCAGTGCGAAGAATTTCTCATGGATCCTGCCATACAAATTCGGGTAATCTTCTTTTCTCTTTCCTTTCTGTATAGTACATACCTAAAATCTCGTAATATATAATTATTTAACGTACAAATTTGACAAAAAATGGATTTGATCAACTAATTTCAGTTCCTGTAACTCTTGGTTTTATACCTAGAATCTCGTAGTAGTATATGATTGATTTAACGCATAAATTAAAATAAAAATGGAATTTGATTAACTGATTTGAGTTGTTGCAACTCTTAGTTTTCTTACCTAAAATCTCGTATCATATGAATAATTTAACGTATGAATTTCAAAATTAGACAAAAATTGGAATTTGGTTAACTAATGTATTGCTGTAACACTTAGTTTTATACTATTAAGTCAATTGCTGGTAAAAGCTGTGTTTTAGCTGGAATTGATAGTTAAGGGAATGACTGGAGTCTTGCTAATATTTGCCATCACGTTGATCATTTACTTGGTCACATCAAATTATCTACTGTATAATAAATTGGCAATTTGTACAGAAGGTTACCTGTCATAACATATTATTGGATACAAGTTTCTTAAGGTTTGTTTGCTGGTAGTGAGGATATATTCTCCTCATTTGCCAAGGAATTTTGAGCAGAAAAATAATGGATCAACTGCATCCTCCAGTAGTCTTTTATGGAAATGGTGATTGATTGCTGGTTATGTTATATTAAAGTCTATTAATAATTAGAGTCTATGATTAGTTAGTTTATAAGCTGCTGTTTATTGTGAAGAGTATTGATTTGGCTTTGTAAAAAATTGATTGTGTTTTATAAATATTGTAGGAATTAGTGCTTTTTGGTGTTGTCTTACTGAAGGTGTTGCTTATGATTTTGTAGCGGAGGTTGTTGCGGGATCAGCAGCTTGGTTAGGTAGAGGTCTTTCGTGTGTTTGTGCTCAAAGAAGAGATAGTGATGCCCGGCCGTCATTTGATTTGACTCCAACTCAGGTTATTGATTTTAGATTAAAGCAACAGTTAACTAGGAGTTTCGTGTACATTATCGATTAGAGTTTCCATGCATACTTTTTTGAGTACAACATTGCATTGACATAATCCTGGCAAAGTGGATCCTGCATAGGCCAGGTAAAATAGTAATATCAATCCTTAATCGTACTTTTTTTTGCTGGGATTCTTGTTTCTGGTATCCGCTTATGAGGGAGGATATTTGGCTAACAAAGATGTTTCTGATGTTGACACAAATAAGAAATCTTTTAATTTGTCTAGCTGATTAAGTATTTCTTTTTCATGGATTTTTTGGAAAATGTTGTTTTAAATTGTATGTGCTTTTCTATGCTGTTTTTCATTCATTTTTGAACATGTTCATATTTTTTTTGGATTGTGGGTTTACTTTTAGTTCATTGACTTTCAGGAAGAGTGCTTGCAGCGATTGCAGTACCGCATAGATGTGGCCTATGATTGCTCAAACCTAGAACATCAGGTGCCTCCTTCTTCCATACACTTCCTGTCATTATGAACTTCTGTCAATTTGTCGTTTGTGATTGCTTACATATTTTCTGTTTTCACAAGCCTATTTCTGTTATGCTGCTACTGAGACTAGTTTTTTTGGTGATGACATGGTGAAGGAAGCTTTAAAGGCATTGTGGAATGCTGCCTTTCCTGGTGAAGAACTTCGTAGTTTGATATCTGAACAATGGAAGGAAATGGGATGGCAGGGGAAAGATCCGTCTACAGATTTCAGGTATTTCATCGTCCATTTTTTTTAGTTTTTCTCTGGTATCTTTAATGCTGGTAAAAATGATTTTGCTATGCTTATAGGGGTGGTGGCTTCATCTCATTGGAGAACCTGCTGTTTTTTGCTAGAACTTTTCCGGTAATATTAACATTTATTCTCTTTTTCCCATTTGTTGGACCTGTTTGTTAATGGAATATCCTTTTAACACTAATGCGATTTTTGAATTTATTTGGTTTTATATTACTGACTTGGATGTTGAAAAACTGGTCTCTCCTCGATTGCTCTGATTAATCAAAATGACTTCTGAGTGATGGGGGAATTGAATGACTAAATACTTAAATATTCTAAACAGTTTGAAGTACATCATTGGATATACTCTTGACTCTTTGTTATGATATTATGACACATCATTGTTTTTCTTTCTTTGTAACTTTGCGCCTTTATTATGGTGCTAAGGAGGTTTTTAGTATATTATTCTCCACTATAAGGAACAAGATTTTGTGCAAAGGCAGAATATTGGTCAAAATTTTGAATGATAACTTTTTAAAGAAGGTATATATTGTGATAATTATTGGTCGTACTTGTACGGGACTCATAAATCGTAAGTAGTTATTGTATGTTTTAATACTTGAGGAAAAGAAACCTAAGGAGCATTCATGATGGACTTTTTTGCGATTTGTGTATGCACTAGTTGTGAAATGCTTAAGTTAGTGCTAATTGCAATTACAGAGCTGTGATGTGTCATGTAAGACTTTGACTTCCATGCCCTTTATTTGAGGCTTTACCCTAATTGATTGTCTTATTCAGAAATCCTTCCAAGACCTTCTACGAAAACAGGAAGGAAATCGAGCTTTGTGGGAATATCCCTTTGCTGTGGCAGGTGTGAATATTACATTCATGCTGATCCAGATGCTAGACCTTGAAGCAGGTACGAATCTTCATACATCTGTACATTTGACTTGGCCTTTAAGCAGACTAAAGTCTGTATTTCTTGTGTGCACCATTATGCTTAAGCAAAACTATTCAATGTTTTCATTGGATTTTATAGTATTTTGCTGTGAATTTAAGATTTAGCCATTGTTATTAAAATTGAGATCCCATCCACAATTTTACAATTCTACAATCTAAAAATAGGCGAGCGATGCGGATTGTAGGTAAAATCGTAATGATGTTAGAATCTTACGATTTAAATGGAATAAAATTTTGAGTGATAGAATCATAACACGATCCTACGATTGATCCAACTTTAATTATAATTGTTTTTTTCTTAATTTAACATCTTTCATTAATTTCATTAACATATACATTAGTGTTTGAAAATATTCCATTTATATAATCAAAAATAGAAGGCCTTACTGATATTGAGTTTTTACCTTAGTATTCATTGTTTCATAAAAATAAAGTTTAAAAAACTTCATATCGTAACGATAAAATATTAAAATGAATAATTAGGACTAGGGACAAAGGATTTTAGCATATATTTAAATTTATATGTAGGTTATTTCAAAAAAAAAGGATTGTACGATTTGACGATCCAATCCTACCTCCTTGATTCCAAGTAGAATCCCGATGCTGATAATCTTGGATCTCGTATTAAATTTTGAATTAGTGTGAAGTGTGGTAGTCTTCCAAGTTTCAAGTTAATTGATAAAATATCATTATTTTGAACTCCTGTTTGATACTTTTGGTACTCGTTTGTTCATCCTACTAGCACAATGTAGGTACTAATATGACTTCTTAGATAATAGTGCCTTTAACTCTATAAATCTTTTTTTTTTTTTTTTTTACCCTGCTGCATTTGTAACAGCTCTGGAAACATAGAATTTAAATATCTGATATTGTGATGGCTGATACAAACCAGCTATCATCTTTTCTAAGTGGACTTTAGGTAAGTTTCTGGTCATGGATGTTATCTCTGGATGATTTTATAGATTTTCTCTGGTTTTCAGTCAAACCACGAATGCTGGTGGGAGCAATCTTTCTGAAGTTTCTTGCTGGTAATTTCATCTTCTCGATAAGGATCATCCATTTTTCATAAATGTCTAGCCTGCCTACCTTTTTTTAAATACGTTGCCTTACCCTTTTGCAGAGAATGAGTCTGCATTTGATTTGCTGTATTGTATCACATTCAAGCTGCTTGACCATCTATGGCTTGAGATGCATGCCTCATACATGGATTTCAATGTAAGTTCTCTTCAGCTGAAAACTGGTCGTTTTTGGTAATCTTCTCCTTTAAGTGTATGTTATCATTTCCAAGGGTGTTATAGATTGCAGATTGCTTTACGTAAAGTTATGCTCTTCATTTTCATACTAACATCAGGCGATTTATACACTGTCGAACAATTAATCAAATTTGTTCTCTTTGATCTCTAATCCCTATAGACTTAGGGTTCTAAATAAGCACGAAAGATAATTCTTAAGATGGGATTAAGATAATTCTTGACCATAAAACTATGTTTTATCCCGTCATAATAAGAAAAAGATGGGGTTAATATTGTATCTGCTTCGAGGAGTCAAATCATTGCCAAGATTTCATGTTCTGTTATATATAGTCTGAGTTTGTGTCCATTTTCTTTGTACATTTTGTGTATTTTAATATTTATTTATCTAAGTTATTGAGGGTTATTTATTTCTATTTATGATTTATAGCTTATCTTGCCTTTTTTTTTTCTTGTATAGTCTGTTATGAAGGCTACACGCCGTCAACTTGAGAGAGAAATGATGCTTGAAGACATTATGCGGCTTGAAGACCTGCCGTCGTATGGCCTTCTCTCAAAATAGGTAGCTTTCGGCAAAGACCAGATGAAATTTAGATGCTGTTGGAATCTTTACACTTATTGAAGTAGTCCATTCCTTCCACGGTCATTACATTGGATGACTGGTGGTCTCAGAGGATTTGGTGTGCCATCTCGAAACATGGATTCATTGTGAGTTTGGTTCTAGAAGAGAAGCTTCTGTAAGTTGACAAGGTCATTAACTTCACCAGTTTTAGTACCTAACTGAATGCTTTAGGTGGCCAGTTTTATCTTGTCAATGAAAATATGCCATATTAGCGCTTTGGTTTTCATAATTAGTTTTGAATGAAAATATGCTATGATGCTATAAGTGCTTCACTCATCTCATCAGAAGAGTGGAATGGCAAATTCATTATTATTGTGGGAGTAATGTGATTTACAGACACTAGCTAACACAGATAATGGAGGGTAAAAAAAAGCTATAGATTCTGAAATTCAAATGATCTATGTCCCTGGTTCACTTGCTAGAGCATATCTTGATTTTAAATGTGAACAACAAATTTGTTTTGCTCTTGACTTTGGATACAAAGGGAATGTTACAGAGTTTATCCCTCAGTATCGAGTACAAAGCGAATGTTGAATTGTTCTGCTCTCGACTTTGAGTACTAAGCAAAAGTCAAATTGTTTGCTTTGGATTTAGAGCACAATGTGAAGGTTAAATTCTTTGGCCAAGTCAAAAATAAGGAAACCTTTCATCGTACTAAAATTTGTAGGTTTGATTCGTATCTCAATTACCATCGTGCAGTCCAGTAAATGGTTATATAATTAACACAACATGCACTTCTATAAGCAATTAATCATCTTCAGTTGATGTATGAGATACAACTTTTGTGTTGCTGCAAAATTCTCCTCACATTAAAATTAGTATTTTAGTTTATTTAAGTTCATCCGATTCTTTAAAATTGCTACTTTTGTTTTTTTTACGATTTGAGTGAAGAGAAAAGTATAAGCAAGTAAAATAACTAATTGGGAGAAAATTATATGCAACGTAAAGATAAAGTGAGAAAAAATGTACATGAATGATGAAAACAGGATATAAGTATGCGAGATTCACCTGAAAATGAAGGTATATGGGCAACATTGGGAGTCTGAGAAATGATAAGGGAATTCCTTGGCAGCAACAGAGTAGAGGAATGAGAAGTACCTACACTATAAACGGGTCCATAGTCCATACCCTTTACTTCTAAGGTTAATAAGTAGCTGTTGGAGGCTGGTTGCTGAGCCGTATCCTCTCAATGTTGCCCACCATTCTTGCACCCAAATATTAGGGTTAAACGACTTCCGCAGTAACAGCATTAAGGTACAATCGTAACTTTCGATATATGTATCAATAAATACTAATGTTACACGAGATGGTTTAACGACACATTGTTAGTACAATACTATGCGACTATGACACCGTAGCATGTCCAACTTGAAACTCTGCCAATATTTTTTCAGTCATATGAAACTCCTCACTCATGACAGAATTGAGTACTTTACCTTTGTTTTGCGGATGATAGGGGTCTTGCTCTCTTTTCCCTAATCAATGACATCACAAATTCCTATGAGAGACGGTTTTTTAACAAACTATTTTAATTGGGCAGGCCCAAAAAAAAATAGAGTAAGTTTTTGATAGGCATTAAGAATACAGCTAGTGTTGAACGAGACGGCCTCATAATGACACCGTCAATTTAGACTGACCCAATTTACGCGTTTAACAACTTGGGTATTTTTTTTATTTTTGGGCATTGTTTAATTTTGATCTTAAAAGGTATCAACTTTTATTTTAAAGGTATCAATTTTGAAAATTAATACCTTTAAGGTCAAAATTGATAATTGCCCATAAAATTGAAATGTTGTTACACGTGCGTGAAATGGGCCGGCCCACACTTCATCTTAACTTGCAACGATCTCGTCCAAGTTTTTGTGTTAAGAATATTATAAGTAGGCATTTAGAATATTTTAAATACTTAAAATACTTACTCGGTGGGCATTAAGTATATTATATGTAGGCATTAAACATATTATAGGTATGCATTAGGAATATAGTAAGTAAATAGGCTAAGTTTCTCGGCAAGCATTAAGCATATTGCAAGTAGACATTGTAAGTACTTTTTCGATGAGCATTAAGTATATATTGTAAAAACGCATTGAGTACTTTTTCGTTGGGCATTAAGTATATATTGTAAATACGCATAGTAAGTACTTTTTCGGTGGGCATTAAATATATATTATAAATAAGCATTAAAGATAATGTAAGTAAATATTAAGAATAATATAAGTAGGCATTAAAGATTCAATAAGTGAACATTAAGATTTAATTGGTTAGCCTGACAAATGTCTCTTAAAGAGACGATCTCTCAGGAGACCGGCTAATGACCTATTTACCTTCTGTACAAGGAGCCACAAGCTCGGGCCTTAAGGTGTGCCTTCCAAGGTTCACTATTTTATCACTAAATTTAGCTCAATTTATCAACACCAACAATGTTCTGATCGTTCAACACTCGACCAAAACAATTAAAACAAACTTCATTTACAGACAACATAGTATAATGCTAAGTAGAAATCAGGAAATATTTCAATATCGAATAAGAACACAAATTTCACTCAACGCACCCAAGGCGATAATGCTAAACAGTTTTTATGACGCACATAAACAAAAAAAAAATAGAAGTCTATCGAGATAAAAGCACACAAACATAAGGTCTACTCAGCCAAACATGTTCTTGCAATATAGTTGCCAGCACTACGCTAGATTGAATCCCTAAGGATTGGCAGGCAATATATTTCCATGTAGGTAAAACGTCTACTCGTAAATCCATGAGTGAAGGCTGCTCTGCCAGCAGACGACACCCTCAGGGAACCATAGAGCAATCTCCTTTGTTGCGCTCTCAACAGAGTCACTTCCATGGATGACATTTCTGCAAAAACATTAGTTTTGTCAAAACCAAAATACAAAAAATAAGCAGAAAAAACTATTTTAGCTGATCAACATAATAATAAGAAACTAGAATGTTGAGCATTGATGCAAAACTCCAATCAACATATTTCGCTAAAGCCCAAGCGCTGTATTTCAGTGTTAGATGCACATTATCAACTAGGTGTATATAGACCCTAACAGCCCGTTTAGTTATCATTACTAATTGGTTGTAATGAGAATGATTTGTACATATTTTCATATGAACAATGTCATTATAATGAAAGTTTGATCATAAAAAAGGTTTTTTTTCACAATTTTTCATTACCACCTAATAGCACAATAACACATTTTCAACGGTAATACAATAGAATGAATTTTGTGAATAAAATGAGATTGTTGAAGGAAAATAAACACGACCATTAAACTTGTCAAAAGACAGTCCTTTTAAAATTACACCAACTTTCCATTACCATTCTCAACATTTAGTACCGATTACACTTGTCAAAAGATATTATAATTTATACGGAGTACTTTAGAAAAACTTTTTTAACAAAAGAGTATGAAAAAGTTGTCACAACAAATGACCCGGTTGTACTCCCTCCCATATCCACCAGAAAAGGCAGCTGGTGTTACGATAATCAATTTAGCAGCATATAAAGCAAACAGGAGATTCAGTTTCAAGATCAGAAATCCAGAACTGTACAAGCTCCACAGTTAACAAATCACTAAATGTACTTAGCTTTCAATAAGTAAGCAAAAGCAAGAATGACAAACACAAGTACCTGCCGATGTCAATGGCAAAATCTCCACGGATAGTTCCAGGCTCAGAAGCAAGAGGGTTGGTGGCTCCAATAATCTTCCTGCCAGTGGCGACAACGCCCTTACCTTCCCAGACCATAGCAACCACAGGTCCGGAAACAATGTACTCAACCAAACCATTGAAGAAGGGTTTGGCCGACAAGTCAGCATAGTGCTTCTCGGCAAAAGCGCGTTCCACATTGACAAGTTTCAAAGCTACAAAAAGACAAAAGATCATTCATCAACAAACAAACACAAAACAAAGCTAAAAGCTTAAAACAGGTGCTGAAAACAAGGGAATGACCAAGTTCATGTAGATTTTTCATACACAGATAAGCATAATCATCAAAAACTTAAAGTGAAATCAAAACATCCCGGCAGATTTGTCACATCATCATAATTAACACCATATCCATAATAAACTAGTGTTTTAACTTTTAATAACAAAGTTAAATTGTAAGATCGTGACATTATAAATCATACAATATTACCATGTCAAATCCTCATACCTAACACCAATTTTAATGTTCAAATAGGAATAAATCATTAGAAACTAACAGATTATGATTATTGTAATCATTAAAGGGGAATTAAAGCAGATCAAATATTCCATAATAAACTATAGTATTAACTTTTGATTATCAAACAGGGTAAAATTGTAAGATCATAACATTATAAATCGTATAATACTTCTTATCATATAAAATCCTCGTACCTAACACCATTTTCCATGTTCAAATAAGACTAAATCAAATCAGATTATAAAATATTGTAATCATTAAAGGGTAATGAAAGCAGATTAAATTATGCTCATTGCAATATACATACCTTTCAATGAAAATCCCTTCTTCTCAAATCTGCTGATAATTTCACCAATCTACACATTAAAAAATTATTTCAATCACAACATAAACTAAAATCAATCACTAATTTAAGCAAATCTCATAATTCACATTAACCAACTGAATATTCAATCAAATTAACAAATTAATTATGATTCGAAACCACTATAGGCAATAATAAATTCCCTCTCAAACCCACTTCAGAAGAATTTTTCCTCTAAGCAAAATCTAAATTGATCTTCCGAGCGAAAATTCGAAATCAATTCAAATAAAAATTGAATGGAAAAATGAATAAACGAACCAGTCCTCTTTGGACACCATCAGGCTTGATCATGATAAAAGTCTGCTCCATTTTTGAATAATAATCTGCTGTGAAAATCAATGAAGGAGGCAGAGAAGAAAAGTTCTATGATGGTATATTATGAGTAGAATAAGACGGTAGGATTTAGAAAGCGTATATATATATATGGGACACGGGAGACGCAGATTCAAAACCCTAACCCTAATTTAGATAGGAATTTTCGGAATATGCTTATAAATTGCGGCCAGTAATGCCATAAACATGGGTATTATAATTTGGGATTTTATGGATTGGGTGATAAAAATATGGTTCTCATTTGAGTTGACAATTTCAAACAAATTGGAAAAAGAAATAAATTAAAAAAATATGAAGATCTACATAAATTCTTATTTAGGATCGTTTATCAATATGAAAAAAATATGAATATCTACACAAATTTTTGTTTAGAACCGTTCATTAATAGAACGAGTCCAAGCTATATGTGCTTGGTTTTAAGTTATATGAGATTGATTTTGTAGATTTAAGTTTACACTATATTTTTCATTTTATCATATACGTGTAAATTCTTAAGTCATATGTGATTGTTATTAAGGTGTAAGTGATCATTATTACTATATAATTTTTTTACTAATAGATAAACTATTATTCTCATCTAATTAAAGAAGCATGGAAGAGATCAATGGTAAGCACCATTGTGGTCAATTTTAAGCTCTATGTGATTGATTTTAAGCTATATATGATTTTAAACTGTATGCATTCAATTTTAAGCTATATGTGACAGTTTTTAGCTACATGTGAACGCTTTTAAATAGTATGAGATTATAGTGAGTTGTCTCATATGCAGCGTCCTAATATTGAAACGGCCACATATGAGACGTGCTAGAATACTTAAAGAGAGGATCACAAGATTGAAATTTGCTAACTATACAAAACATGATTAGGTTTACTAGAGTTAAGATTGAAAATATGCTTAAGTTTTGAAGCTTTCACAATGTTTACTTATCCCATAATTTTCTCTATTTGCAGTTGTATAGTTGGCGATTAATCTAGTTCTAATACGTATTTTTGCATATTTTAGTAGGCATTTGAACAAGGCATGTGGCTATTTGAAAAAGTCATAGCAGGTGTTTTTGCATATTAAAGTGGATATTTTGTTTCTAATAAAGTAGACATTTTAAACAATTTAGAACATTTTAAACTAGCTATAAAAGGTATTGTTAAATAGTTGAAGTAAGCATTTTTAGATTGTTATAGTAGGTGTTTTGTATACCGAAATAGGTTTATTTGTGTACCATAGTAAATATTTTGTATATTAAATTAAGTATTTTTTTCATACGAGAGTAGGCATTTTAAATAGTGACGTAGGTATATAGCTACAGTATGCGTTTTTGCATATAGAAATAAATGTTTATATCATACTGACGTATGTGTTTAAATACTAAAGTAGACATTTTTAATAGTTGAAGTAGACATTAAAACTAGTTATAGTAGACACTTAAACTATAGTTATAGTAGGCATTTGAACTCGATATAACATGTGTTTTTGCTCACTACTTACAGTAGGTATTTTAAAGTATTATAATAGGAGTTTTCAGCTTCTTCATTTTGCAAGATAATAAGTAGACATTTTAACTATTTATAGTAGGCGTTCCAGTATGAGTTTGCAATTCGTTGATCGTGCAAGATAATAAGTAGATATATTTAACTACTTAGTAGGTGTTTTATAGTACTCCCACTAGTGGAAAAAACATCATTTGCTGCGATTTTTTTGCCATAATATGTTGCGGTTTTGGCCCCAAGCATTAGTGAAAACAGCAGATGGTCTATTTTAAATGCTGCGGTTTAAAACCGTGGCACAAAAGTGTACTATATGCTGCTGTTTTTGGGGAACCGCAGCATATAGTGTATTTTTCGATTTTAAAAAAAATAGACTATATGCTGTGGTTTACCCAAAATCGCAGCATATAGTGTGTTTTAAAAATCAAAAAATACACTATATGCTGCGGTTTTGGGTGAACCACAACATATAGCATATATATATTTTTTTATTTTTTTTGTTTTATTAAAAATTCAATGATAATTTACAATGTAATAAATGATATTGCAAATATATATAATCACCAATTATCACCAACAATCACCAACTAATATATATATACACTCTCGATCATATATATAATACGTAATAAACAAATACATATATAATTTAGTTTATATATATATATATATATATATATATATATATATACATATACAAAAGTCCTAAATCTAAACTAATTACATTAATTACCAAACACATAAATTAGCAAGATACACGGAAATCTTGTCTTTCAATTCGCACATTTCCCCATCTCTCAAAGTGCGTGTTTCCCTTGGCGTGTCGTATAAAACCTATAATATTATATGAAATAATTAAAAAAGTTTATATGATACATAAACATTAGATTTTACCAATAGTAAATATATAATAATGTAATTCAAGAACGTAACAAATACTTACGGCATCAATATTTTCGACTCCAACGTTCTTCACGGCTTGTAAGAGATCATCCATATATTTGAGAGTGTAGTAGCCTCAATAACGCTATTATCTTATGTTAGTGCCAAAAACGCTTAAAATCCTTAAAATCGCAACTTAGCACGTAATTTCAAGCATATGACTGTGATTTTCAATTCTAACCATTTCAACACAATCATTCGAATACGCATGAATCTTCTGGTAGTCTAAGCCGAAAGGACACATGAGCTTTTTGGCATAATATGTCAACTTTGGAAGTTCATTTCCCTTAGGAAGCATCTCACCTAACGCTTCTAATAACATTGTGAAACTAGCGTCACTCCAATTGAACTTTGACTTAATGTTGAAAATTGTCAACACGGCTGTTAGTTTGGTGAACTTTGTACATCTAGGGTACAAAGGCTTTTGAGAAGCCTCTGTCAACAAGTCAAAAACACGAGGACGTTTTCCTAACTCATCCTCGACTTCCTCCATCATCTCATCAACACGATCTACATCCTTATTGAAGTTCTCTTCATCTATCTCATACCCATCAACACAATTTACTACATCCTCATTGACATCCACATTATTGACATTCTCAACAATACTTTTTTCTTTGTAAACTCCCTCCTCACCATGTCAAACCCAAACATGATATTAAGGCCTAAAACCACATCAAAGTATGTGCTCCCTAAGGATATTAACACTATCTATCTTTGATACATTGCCACACTTGACACATGGGCAATAAAAACCAACTCCCTCTGTCCTAACTTGATGTTCAACGGCAATACTACAAAATTCTAATACGTCGTCATTAAATTTTGACGATTCAATGCTTCCATACATCCAAGAACGAGCTTTTGTCATCCTAAGTATGATTCATTAATTCAAAACAAAATTAATAATCACTTTTTAACATATATACTTAACCCTAATTTAACCACAAAATTAAGTAATAATCATTCATTTAACCCTAATTTACAATAATTAACCTTCATAATCTATAAATTATTCAAAAAATATATATATTCTAATAACAACATTGTTTTAACTCTAATAATACAACTTTTTTTAAATTGTTCAAATTATATTTATTCTAATAATCATTATTAACATTGATACTAACAACTAATACTAACATCATATAAAAACAATAAAAAAATCACATTCATAAATTTGGACAACTAATTAATTAACATTCATATTAATATTCATACATATAAAACAAAATAATTAACATAATAATAATACAAACTTGGACAAATGTAATATTAACAACTAATACATTCTAAATAAACACATTTAAACTATAAATAATAAACAACATGATTTAACCCTAAAACTTTGAAAAACAATGAAAATTGAAATCAAACGAAATTACCTTGTGTATCTAGATGAAAAATAGCTACAATGTGACCTACAATTAAACAAGAAAAACAAAATTAGTAATTGTAACCATTTCTCAAAAAAAAAAACAAAAAACAAAAACAAACGAAATACCTTGAACTTTTCGTGGGTTTTTAAAGCAAATGAAGAAGAAGAAGAAGAAGAAGAAGAAAAAGAAGAAGAAGCAAATTTTTTTGTGGGTTTGAAGCAAACTTTTTTGTGGGTTTTTAAAGCAAACAATGGAATATTAAAGAAATGGAACGAAGAAGTAGCAAGATGAACAATAGCAAGTTAAAGGCGGGTTTGAAGACAGTAGCAAGATGAAGATGAAGATGATGAAATTTTGTGGGTTTGAAGAAAAAATGAAGTGTGAAGGAAGAAGATGATGAAACAGTTCGTGTTTTTGTGGGTTTATGCAACAGTACTTTAAGGGTTTATGAAAAGGAAACGTTAAAAGGCGGGTTTTTAATTTATAAGAGATGAAACAGTTATTTGCTGTGGGCCAAAAAAAGCTACAGCATATAGGGACTTAATTGCTACGAGCTAAATAAAAGCGCAGCATATAAACACCTTATTTGCTGCGAGCATCAAGAAACCGCAGCATTTAATCTTTATTTTTTTTCTAATTATTTTATGCTATTTAATATTGCGTTTGCTAAAAACCACAACAAATGTCACGCAGCAGATACGTTTTTTTTCCACTAGTGTCCCTTCTTTTTTAATATTCTTCCCATATTTCACTTTACGGAGAGAAAATTCAAATAAGGTTTTTGAGAGATTTAGGAGATAAAATCTATGTAAGATCTTGTTATATTTGTCTTGATGTATACTTTCAAAATATATATTATTATTTATAATTTATAATTTATAATTTTTTATGATGTGTGTTATGAGATATTGAGACTCAAAAGTTGCTCTGATAATTGTGCAAAAACTAAACGGAAAAACAAAAAATATCAGTTGATTAAAGTAAGAGATTTATATCTAGTTAATGTTTTAACATATCAAGATACTTTAAGATAAATAAGTAGGTGTTTATCATACGAATCATAAAAAAATTGATTTCTATTGACAAACTTATATAACTCATTAAGATACTTTAATGTAAATAAGTAGGTGTTTGCCATAACGGAATAGGATTTGTGAGATTTTAATATTAAACTTTTAAGATAGATTTTGAAGATAAAAAAACTTATCCTTTGTTGTCATGTTAGGGACTTGGAAGAAAGAGGTAAAAATGAAAGTCTTACCACAATATATTACCACCCTCCGTTCAAGACTTAATTCTTAGGGACTTTTTCATTTTTATATTCATTCTCTAAATCCATTTCCTTTAAACAAATAAGGACTTTGAGTTTTTTGGGACAAAATCTCATTTCTTTCCTTAAATGTCATGTGCCAAACCACCCCTAAAATACCTACTTCAATAAAAACATCTATTATAAACTATCATAATATTTACTTGTACATGTAAAATTCCTATTAGTGAACCATTATAATACCTATTTTTACAGATAAAACAATTACTATGACTCATTAAAATACTTAATTTTAGTGATAAAATGCCTTTAATATTTATTACAATAGCTACTTATATATGTAAAATACCTAGATAAAAATGTCTACCATACTATATTCTTAGATTGATTTTAAAATATGAAATTATCAATTTAATCATCACTTAGTCAAAGAAAGACTTATAATAAAAGGACTATTTAAAACAAAAGAATCAAATACCGATTCCTCGTAAGATTTGGGTAGGAAAATGTCATCTTGACTATTTGGACTTGGATGGACTAAGTTTACATTAGGAAGTAAGGAAGAACAATTGAACTAAAGAGGAAGAAACCAAGATTGAAAGATTATTTCGATATTTGATTTTACAACCCATAAAATTTTAACTGCAGTATAATTGAATTGGAAATTTTTAACTTGGTTGTTTGGGTGTAATTTGATAAGCTTTTAACTTTTAAATTATTATGTCAAAAACTAACAAAAACAGGTAAAAAAAAAGTTTCTATTTACTTATTTAAAGTATTATTGTTTCTACAACAATGTGAGGATGCATTTTCCACAATAAATATTGTTAAGACGAAGCTAATGAGCAAAATGGAGATGATCCATTAGAGATAATTTAGTAGTATCTGTATTAGTTTTGGTGGAAAAGCCAACAAAAAAGTCATCAAATAAGCCATTTACCAAATAACAATTGTGGTAATTTCACCAACTAAAAATCTAAAAGTCAACCAAAAAGTCAAACGTAAAGCGATTATCATACAATCCCTAATCCTTAGGATTCACATCATAACCCTTAAATTGATAATTACAAATAATGGAACTCATACTAGTTCTAGGAAAACCAATTTACTACAAGATTTAACGCATATTCATAAAACTTACCAACCTATTATAATCTTGTGCACAAATAATTTATGTCATCGACATTTGTCACGATAATAACAAATTACAATAAATTTAACTAAAAATTGTAGTCTTAAATGATTCTGAAAATAATAAATGTAAATTTAAAAAAAATATTTGAATAAAGAATTATCTAATACAACCATTACTCCAAATATGGGCTCACGGAAATCCACAATAACAACGTCAACAATCCAAGACATACCACCATTGACCTAAACCTTATCCAAAGAACTAGTAGTTGCCCACTTAGCAAGGCCGTGAGCGGCCTAATTACACTATTTGGAACAAAACAAAAGGTCTTAACTCTAAACTATCAAAAAACAATAAAATTGGCTTAATTATACTAGTTGAAGAACATGAATGATCCCTTAGTCATCTCCTCATATAATGAGGTGTTCTCACTCGTGTTCAATTACAAGATCAACTTTCCACATAGTTGTTAGCGTTTCAACAATCTCTATAGTCGTGAGATAAAACTAAATGTGAACCAATAAGTATCACCACAATAAGACTAAACACGTCCCCATAATCATCTACAACAACGTCAAAGTTCGTCTTGAGAGTGCCGATAGGAGGAACACTCCATGACGCTTTCTCCCTTTTAAGATTACATCTAGCAGTGTTTTAGCGACACGACAACCATATAAAGTAGTTAAGAGAATGCTTATAGCACGCCTTAATGAGATGTGAGATGTGGATTTTCTTAAAAACAAGTTCATTATGTACTACCCAAAGCTGTCACACTAAAGTGGTGAAATCTTCTACTCTCCCTCTTGGTCCTTCATCCATAAAGACGTCCACCAACTACAAAAAATTGTAAAGTTTTATTTGATGAAGCCGGTGTAAGCTTTATTCCAAACCTACCTAGTTCAGTAGCAATCTTTATACATGTGCATAACCTATCAAACTCTCCACAAAGAATACAAAATAAGTCACATTAAACTCTTTTTTTTATAAAGGTTAATGTTGTTAGAAATAATATCCAATATTGCTCTCCAAGTTAAGTTTTTCATTTTTGGAGGAAGATTAAGTTTCAAAGATAACTTCACTTGCCATTTGAACTAGAAGAATGGTTTTTATCATCTACAATCAATCTATAAGCATCTTTACCATGAAAGCCTCCAAAGTTCCTAGCTATCCACACTAATTGTTACAACTATTTCTGGTATGGACTTTTTGGATTATCTCAATATAAATGGAAAACAATATCGTATTTATCTAATTAAGATTTTGGGTGTTATGATCCTCATTTATTATCGAACTCACTTTCACTTTACTATCCTAGTGGGGCAATAAACCCGTACATGTTGTACCAAGCCAGGCTACTGACCAAACGAAAATATCCCAACCAAAACCTACTTTCCACCTAACTCCTTTCTTAAGAGCACATACTACTCCAAGAATAAGAAGGATTATGACCAATAGGAGTATCCAAAGAGCGAGCTAAAAGAATCTCTAATTATAATGGATCCCTAGATTGTTATGAACCTCCACAATTGATTCGAAGGGAGCACAATGTTAAAACTTTCTTAATCTTGGAATCCTATCCATCCTTTCACCTTTAGAATATAAAGTTATGACCACGTCTTCTAAACAATACCTTAAGTAAAATTAAATAAGCTTTATTAAAATTCCTAGTAGTTCTTTTAATATCGCGTTAATAACAGCATTTGAAACAATTTACAAGATATATTTAATTCTCACCTAGGTCTTCACTTTTCTCGGTCTATCCCGGGATGAAAATAAGTAAACAAAATTAAGTGTTTTTTTTTTGAGGTAATAAAAGCAAGTGTTTGAATGCAAAGTGAGTTCCATAGAACACGATAAATTTGAAGACTCATCTCTATCTCTCTCCTCGTTCATTGTCATAGCGGCTTGTCATTGCGGCTAGGGTTTTAGAGCCTTGTCACTCATTTCCTTCTTTCACTTCTCTCTCATCTTCTTGTCCTCCTTCTATCCTTTTTCTTTCTTCTCAGTGGATGTGACATATTCTGCCTGAAAACATTAATTTTTCAGATTGTACCGATCCAAATTTCCCCAATGGTAATACCCAATAATTAATCCAATTTTTCTTCTGTTGGATTGGTGGGTTTGTTAGCATTTGATTTTCGCTTAAAACCCAATTTTTATTCCCCAAAATGGCAACTATGAACCCTTTTGATTTGTTGGGTGACAATGATAATGATGACCCATCTCAGCTCTTAGAGTCTGCTTCTGCTCATCTGCAGAAAACAGCTGCTAAGAAAACTCCTGCTCAAACCCCTCAAAATCAGCAACAAAAAGCTGCAAAATTGCCCACCAAACCTCTTCCTCCAGCTCAAGCTGGTGAGCTTTTGATTGATTTTTGTACTACTTTGTTTACTTTTCCGTTGATTATAGCTTTTTGAGCATCTGGGTTGTTTTTTTTTTTTGATGTAAAAATGGTAAATTTTGTGTCTTTTTTACTGTGGTGTTATGCACTTGATGTTTGTTTATTGGTATTCATTTAATTGAGCTATATTTGGATGATAGTTTTGAGCTTGAAGTGTTGATTTGTTGCATTTTTGAATCTGTTTCTGTTTTTTTTTTTTTTTTTTTTAATTTTCTTTTTTGAGTTATGGATTTTTTGTGTTAGGTGAAAATAAGCCTACATATTGTTTGAATCCTAGTAAACAGCTTAAACCTCTAATATGCAAGTAGATTAATCGAGTATACTATGAAATGTTGGTGTTGTGTGATAAATGTTGAGTATGTCTTACATATCTTTGTGATATCTGCACTTAGAGTTTGTATATTTTATTGCTGTACTGTGGAATATTTAATGTGTTTTCAGTGAGACAATCACTGTGCTGATAGTTAACAACATTCTCGTCATACTTTGAACACCTTTTGGTAGCTGGTCATAAATGGTGGTAATATAATGCACATTTAGTGTGATTTTTAGAGGAATATCCCGCTTTTTCTTCATTGAATTTCATTCCATCATAATCGCTTGCCTAGGTGATATTGAGTGGTAATAGAAATTACTGAAAAAACGTGTTTGAGGAGGAATTACTTTGGAAATGACATGCAACTTCTTGCTACTTTTGGCCTATGTTACTCGGACCCTTCATTTTGCTCCACGTATACTTCATTTTAGGCGTAAAGTTGAATATTTAGACGTATTCAACACTTGAAACGTATCAGTATCCAACATCAGTACTCGAGTCCAAGTAACATAGGTTTAGGCTATAATCTAATACCGTTATCACCATTAATATTGGGTAATAAACAGGGTGTTAGAGCTAAGAGAATAGAAAGGTAGTTCTTGCTGGAAAGATTTCCATTGTTGTTTACATTGGTAGCTAATTGTCTGTGTTTGAGATGTTGTAGCTGTATTTCTCCACAAATGCTAGCTCAATAGAGCTGTTATTTCCACGCAATTTTATACATACGTATAAGTATTTATGCAGCCTCCTGCTTTGCTGTTTCATTTTAAACCTTGACTTTGATATTCATATGTTTGGTGTAGTCCGGGAGTCGAAAAATGAAACTCAGCGTGGTGGAGGGCGTGGAGGAGGTCGTGGTGGAGGGCGTGGAGGAGGTCGTGGTGGTGGCCGTGGACGTGGGGGATACTATAGAGACTACTCTAACAATGAAAGTGCTTTCAATAACACCGTGGCACCCGGTGGAGGAGATGAAGGGGAAAGAGGTTCTGAAAGGCGACCTTTTGGAGGACCTCGTGGCCCTTATCGTGGTGGTCACCGAGGTGGTTTCAACAATGAGGAGGGCAGAGATGGAGAACGCCCACGTAGAACCTATGAACGCAGAAGTGGGACAGGGCACGGGTAAATGTTCCTTCTATTTCTGTGTATGATCGATTAACCGTTTCCTGGTGGATCTTGCTTATATACATGCTTTTTTTCCTTATCCAGAAGTGAGATGAAACGTGACGGATCTGGCCGTGGAAACTGGGGCACTCAAGCTGACGAAGTAGCTCCGTAAGATTTCTTTGCAATTTCTTACCCTTTGGCTATTAAAATATTAGTTTTACGCGACTACTCTTATTTCTGGATTTAAAGTTCTCTTTATCTCCCTTGATTTTCTACTGAATATACTTTTGACAATTAGAGGTACTGAGGAAGCTACGGAAGATAATGAAAAGAATTTGAATGCTGAGAATCCTCCGGCTGTAGAAGATGCTGCTGATGGCAACAAGGAGGGCCAGCCTGATGAGACTGAAGAAAAGGAACCCGAAGAGAAGGTAACTATTTCCAGCTCTGTTGTCAATCACTTTTAAAGTTGAGTGACGATCCCTTCCCGCCCAAATTTGAGAGATGAACCAGCACTTGGTATTCCACAAAATTTGACTTTTACTTTCTTTATTCCGCTGACGGGTCATGATAAACCATAAATTAACTGCGTGTTTCATTGGCTATAAAATGAATTTTTTTGTGCTTGTTCTTTCATACACACAAGTTTTTCAAGGTAATTGTTTTATCAAAAGATAGAAATCTATGACTGTGATGGAGGACAGGGAAGACGGTAATTCATTTGTCGGGATTCAAGGAGTTGAGAGAACTGTCAGATGTACTTCTGATTTTTTTTCCTTCCTTATAGTTGGACTGTGAAGAAATGTGATGGTGGGATGAAACTAGTTCAAATGTCTTAAGGGGAAAGAGAACGATGATCCCTGAAAAGGGCAACAGAAAAAACACTAATTCCTGTGAGATGGTCTCTTTGAGAGGTCATCTCCGATTGGGTCGGCTCATAAAGGAAATTGTAGAGTAAGAATAGGAATCAAGATTTAATGGACTAGGCTTGAGAGACGTCTTTAAGAGAAAATGGCAACTCGGATTACTTGTACCTAAAATTAAAATAAGACATGTTCCATCCTATTCATATGCTTGATGGGCTCACCTGACCTGGTTCCCTAAGAAATTTATTACTTAGCAGTTTACTCAAGTCACAAGTGACTTAAATTAAGTTTTTTTCAGACTTCAGTTATGAATCTCTTTTGAGCGGGGTTTGTTGATTACTCTTTACCTTTCTCTCTTTATTAAATTTTAGTACAAATGCTTGTTGTGGAACATATTTTCTATCTTGAATCAAAGGAAATAGACAGGATCATCACTTTGCTTTCATGTATCTTGGCTTAGTTGTTCAATCAAAAGTCGTTTTTTTGTCGTACCTAATAAATAACTTTTTCCTTATCAAAAAAAAAACAAAATTAATTCAAGTATGTGCTTATGAAAGTCGTGCATATTCCTTTTCTTATGTTGAATAACTAAAATAGGATATCTCCCATGGTCAAATACTTGGTAAAATTTTGTATTTTTATGAATGTCTTCAAAACAGGAGATGACACTAGAAGAGTATGAAAAGCTGCGGGAAGAGAAGCGGAAAGCTCTATTGGCTCTGAAGACCGAGGAACGGAAGGTGGAGGTTGACAAAGAATTCCATTCCATGCAACAACTTTCAAACAAGAAAGATGATGAATCTGTTTTCATTAAATTGGTAAAACTTTATTATACCGATTTATGTATTTACTAATTTTCTTAATTTGTAAATTGTTAATGATATCTTTTTCTTTTCCCTCCATTCAGGGATCCGACAAGGATAAAAAGAAGGAGGCATATGAAAAGGAGAAGGTGAAGAAGGTAATAACGTTGCGATATGCGTGTAACATTTTCTTTGTTTTTTAGATATCTCCCGAGTCATGGCCCACAGTATCTTTATAGGACGCCAACAGGTCAAAACGCTCTTGTTCATGATCATTCTAACGTCAATCTTTAGTACTGCTAATGACTTTGAAGTTCATACCTCTTTGATTAATATTGCCTTGGGTAGAAGCCTTTTTAAAAATCGGAACAAGTCTGGAGAACCCCTACAGGTATGGAGAAGGTCCTTTTAAGAAGTGAGAATCGAACCCTTTTCACAAGAAAAGCCAAATTTTATTAAGAAGCTTTGTTGAGAATGAAGGGAAAAACATTTGTAGATCGTGAAAAGAAAAATTGGATTTGGTTTATGGCTTCAAAAGATAGCTTGTCAAATATTTTTATGTGTTAGCTGCTCCATGGTGTGTTCTCACTTCGTTGGTTCTAGAGGTGTTCATTCGGGTCATCAGGTGGATTTCGGGTAGTATTTCGGGTTTGGTTTAAAATCGGGTCTAGTGTCCAGATTGATTTTTACATAATTTTAAATTCATTTTAAGTCAATTCACGCCGGGTTTGGTTACAAGATTGAATAGATATTTGGTCATCGGGATTCGGGTCTATTTTGAACACCTCTAGTTGGTTCTATAGTGCTTTAGACTTTTTTCTCTAGAATGATGTCAAAATATGCCACAGCTGCTAGAAAAACCAAAATATCAAAAACATTGAATCAAAGATTAAGGTCGAGACTTTGATATCTTCGTTGGCGATGTGCAATCACATCCCACCAGAGCCTCTCGATGTTGCCTTTGGCTTTTAGTCCTCCGAACATGCTATAGTCTTTACCCCGACTTGTTTTTGAGGTATGTTGCTGACATAACTTCGACATTGCTTTAACGGTGCAGTCTGTGAACATCAATGAGTTCCTAAAGCCCGCTGAAGGTGAGAGATTTGGCGGCCGAGGCAGGGGACGTGGTCGTGGACCAAGGGGTGGCGGTTATGGTGGCGGAGGCAATAGGATGTATAATACACCTGCTCTCGCAATCGAAGATCCCGGGGAGTTCCCAACTTTAGGTGGCAAGTGAAGCCATAGCTAAGCTAAACTAAGAACTTTGGTCTATTTGTGGGGTTTTAACTTGTCTGTCTTTTGATTTCTAAACTTTTTTGAGTCCAGGAATGAACTTATAGCTGTAAGTTTCCTGTATCAAATCCACCACTTAAGAAATTTTTTTTATGCTTTTAAAATTTTTTATATTTATTTTTGTTTACTTCATTACTTTTTTTTTTCTTAATTATTATTATATGGGTTGGGACTTGGGTATATATATTATACTAGTATATATTAGTAGGGAGGTAAAATGCATAATTAATAATAAGCTTATGCTTAATTTTGTCATTGAAAAAATTTAGAATCTTTTGTCCTTTAATTCTATGAGTTTGTGCATCTAAGAGCTTCACTAACACTGAGATTACTGCATAATTTAGGCAATGTCTTGAGATTGAATTTTACTGTGTTTTTTCTTAACCTTTAACTCAAAAAAAATAAACTAAAATAATTGTTCGTTCTTTTTTATTTTAACTTTGAAGTAGCCAATAACTTTTGATAGGCATGATAGCTGGAAGTGTCCTTTTAGTGATGTCATATGTACTTTTATAGTTTTTTTTAAGTACTTCCTCCATTCCATAATGCCTGCTACATTTTCTATTTTTGACAATTTCATATTACTTGCTACATTTTCATTTTTAGTAATAAAACAATCATTTAAAGTTTTACCTACCTCTATTTTTATCCTTCTCTATACTCTATAATAAAATACTATATTATACTCTAAAGTAACCTAATAATCTATTTTTCCTTTTTTTTTTCAATTAACAATAATAAAATATTATACTCTATAAAGTAAACAATCAGTTACAGTGTAGGTCAATCACTTTTTTTAATTTTTGTGCCCATGCAAATGTAGCGACTAAAACGGAAAGACTAAAACGGAACGGAGGAGGTATGTTTTATGATAAATATTTTTGTTACCAAAATAAGGAAAAGCAATGGTAAGAAATATTACTCCGATTTGTATGTTGATTGATGTTGTTACCGTTTTTAGTTGGTTGTTGATCAAAACTATAACACTCATTAATTGAAGAAACTGTCCTCCCTGGTCCTCCTGATTTTACTTTGAAACGTGAAAAAATTACATTAAAATTATCAATAAAGTAGACTAAAAAGGCTATAAAATCAATTTTTTTAAGAAAAAAAAATCTAAAATTGCTCTAACTTCTGTCTAAAAATAAACTCTACCAACAGTTTCATTATGAAAATAGTATAGAAGGTGAATTCAACATCAAAATTATTGAGATGATTAATTTTATGCAAATTTTAAAAATATTCTTAAATGTAATGATATTTTTGATCTAACTTCTTAAGTGTAATGATGTTCAAAAATTTCGTTTCACGTAACGATTTTTTTAAAAATGTTCAGAAAATTAATTCATATTATCGAATTTATAAATTTATCAAATTCTTAAATACTATTGCATTTGTTTCAAATTACTTGGAATATTAAAATTATTACACTATTTATTTATCATTCTTAATGTGTGATTAGTTTTTAATCTTTAAGTTAAAACATAATCAAGTAATAAGATTTTGTTTGATTCGTCTTAATGTAAAGATTATTGATATCAAATTGACTTAGTGCATTGAACTGCGTAAAAAGTCTGACATTGCAAATATTTTGAATCAAAGGAAGTATATGATATTGTTTTAAAAAATAATTTATATGATTTCTAATTATTATATTGAATTAATTGAATTCTTAATTAATATTATCTTAAATTTACCAAATTTTTGATTTAAAAATAAAAAAATAATTATGTTTTTGTTAAAAATGTTAAGTCGCACAAATTTGTGATAGTAACTAGGTGCAATCGCACAAAACGTGAGACTTTACCTAGGTGCAGTCTCATTTTTAATGTGACTTGGCCTAGGTGAAGTCGCACAAAACAAGTGATTGTAGCTAGGTCAAGTCGCACAAAATGTGCAAATTGACTAATTTTCAAAATCAATCGATAAAAATTCAAAATTGTATCTAATATACTTACGGATCATATGATTGTGTTTACATTGAACAAATATTGAATTTAATGAATTCAAAAAATCAAAACTCTTTTGGAGAGAGGTAAAAATGAAAATTAAATAAAATGTAGCACATAAGAAAAAGATAGTATTATCTAAAAAAAAGAAGATAACTCCAACAAAGAATCAAGAATTAAAATGAACATATTTGAAATACAATCATTCATTATAAATAGTTGCATGTGAAATCAAGCAACTCTTTTATTTTCCTTGCATTATTTTTCACTTTAAATTGTCATTTTCATTTTAAATCATTTTTATTTTTAGAAATGAACCTACCACTTTATTTTATCATTTTCATACATTCTAATAATCTTTTGATAACATTCATGCAATTCAAGGTCTCTCTTTCTTTATTACTATATATCTACCTTTTTCTTTAAAAATAATTTATTTTATCCTTAATGTTAATTTAAAGGAACAAAACAGTAACTAGCTACATGAAAATGAAATGTTCACACAAATACATTAAACAAAACATAAGAGCAACACACCACATCGCAAAGTAATTCAAAACATAGTTAATAGGAGTATGAAAAATAACTCACATTAAATTTTATTTTATTACATAATAGGCAGAAAAAAATACTAAAGAAGAATCGATTCAAAACCTCATAAAAAAACTAATATTTACTACAATTAATATAAGACTTTATTCTTTCTACAACGAAATTATATCAAGAAACTCGTTAATATGAACTACTCCTTCAAATTAAATAATTTTAATACTCCTGCCTCCTCATTTTTTGCCATATTAGTAGCAAGCGACTCAAATGGATGTAGCTCTCAAATGATTTTCGTAATGTTGCAAATCAAGAGGGAACATATTCTAAAACTGTTCACGTTTTCAATTGTTCGTGAGCCGTTGACGCATAATATCCCAAACAATCTTGAAAACGAGGCTAAATAATTTTTGGGATATGGCCAATGCTTTGGCGTGACTTCGGCGCAAGGGCTATTTAACCATTTCTATTATTAAGAATCACACGTTTGACCACATAATGTGCATTGGAATAAAATCATGTGCATTTTCATGATGCACAATTAGGCTTTAAATTGAACAACAGAAAGTCGTATAATTGGGCAAATAATTAACAAGAAAGGCAATACAATAAATCCATGCTAAATTTGTCGGCATCATTCACCAATTTTTACAAATCTACTTGAGAAAAAGAATCAGAAGCTTCCAAATTAACAAATTGCAAACTAGAAACACAGGACCAAGATGATACCGTATTAATGAATGTTGAATTTCAAATAATATTGCAGCAAAATCAGATTTCTTACACGCCACAGTGTGGCAGCGAGCGAGTATGAATGTTTCTAAGAAGAGCAGCACCCACTTGTCTGTGCAACTGGTTGTCCTCGAATCTGAACAGTTGGAGGCCTGGCATTGCTCATTGGCTGGCTAGCCATCCTGCCGTCACAACGCACATGAAATTCATGAATAATTCAAACAGAACATTATGAAAAAAGACAAGCGGATACTTTCAGAAAATATATTGGATTGATAAGAGTTAAAAAACAGTAACTGAAAATTGAAAGCAACATTCCAAAGAGTAAGTTATCCTAGTTCTTAGTCCTTAAATCAAATAGCGCTGCTATCATTTAAGAAGAAAACTATGTAAAAAAAACTAATGATATTGATCTACTTTATTGATAAATTTTCCGAATTTACTTTTTGAACTTTTCTATTGATACATACATTGAGCATCAACTCCATGCACAAAATACAAAAAAGGCCACAATTTAAAAATTAAAAAAAAAAATAAAATAAAAAAATCACTCGAGGTTGCCAAGATGAGAAGAAGCTAAGCTAGTAACATAGTGACGTTGGCATCAGTTTGTCTACAATAATGAGGGTTGATTCATGGCAATATATATTACCTGTTTTTGATTGAGCCAGTCATAGCCATGAAAGCTTGTTCTACATTAGTAGCATCTTTTGCACTGGTCTCCATAAAAGGTATGCCAATTTCATCAGCAAAAGCCTGAAGAAGACCATAGGCCACAAAAAAAAAGTTAGCATTCTTATAACAAAAACTGATCAATCAAAATGAATTAAGTCACAACACATTAGTTGATCAAATAACCTTGGCAGTTTCATATGGTACAGCTCTATTGGCAGCAAGATCACACTTGTTTCCAACCAAAAGTTTGTTAACATTGTCACTAGCATAACGGTCAATTTCATTCAACCACTGCTTCACGTTGTTGAAACTTTCCATATCAGTTACATCATAGACGACCTAAAACATCGTGCAGAAACTCAAGTAAGCAAATCAACTGGAGTAAAAAAAAACCCACAGAACTGCAGAAAAAGCAAGAAGCTACTGTATTTAGCCCACTCACAATGATTCCATGTGCTCCACGGTAGTAACTGCTAGTGATTGTTCTAAAACGCTCTTGTCCAGCAGTGTCCCACTGGATTACATAGAAGGCACGAATGTTAAGATACTTATAAGATAGCTAGACCTCTATGTACAGCTTTAAAAAGTCATGCAAACGCACCAGCGCATCAGCACATAATTTCTTATATGATCAATATGTGAATAATATGCAAAAATACAGACAAGTAAAGGATCTTACAATCTGAAGTTTGATAGTCTTTCCATCTTGCTCCACAGTGCGTATTTTCTACAACAAAAACAACTTAATGAGAATTGAAATATTCATACAAAGAGTATCAGTGCCTAAATGCAAGATTTAGAAAAACACTCACAAAATCAACACCAATAGTGCTTATGTAACTCTCCAAATACGAGTCATCCTGCAACAAAAGAACAGCCATGTTATGATGCGTAGCTGCAAATGGCTCAGAAGCAAAAACCATGATAAATGACAAGTGAACTCGTAATGGCCACCTCACATGATACTAACCATATCAATTAATCATACACTTTCTATATAAGAATCATAAAGGAGAGTGATCAAGCACATCCTAACAACTAGTTGTTCAGGCTTATCCAAAGCCTTTATTTAATAATCGTGTAAGAGGAAAACTTTAAAATCCAGTTAAAAAGAAAAAAATCTAAGAGAGGAGGTTTAACACTTTATATATACAAAGACAAAGCATAACACTAGAGTACAATATTGTAGACAGTTAATGATCAAGCTAATCAAAGAAAAGAGAGGGATCACTCAGTCACTCTATTTAAATATAAATGGTAGAATTTTGTACAAAAGCCTCTTTTGCAAAACCCGTATGAATCAGTTAATGGCATTGGTTTAATGAAATATTGTAGCAAAATCAAAACTGCTATCATATGAGCATCACTAGTCAGCATATGGATTATAAAGCTTACGGCAAATCTCAGGAGAAGGCATGATTTTCCGACACCTGAATCTCCAATAAGCAGAAGCTTGAAAAGGTAATCACTGCATCAACAGAAGCATCACCATTCAAATTAGAGAAAGAAAAAGGCGCTCCAAAGTCCACAAAGGAAAGCAATTACCAAAAAATACATATGGATAGTAGAAGCCTGATGTTAACACATATTGCAACAAAAAGTTCATCTCGATGCACTATTTCAATGCTAAACATCTAACTGTGCTTGTAACTATGCTTTATTAAAAATTATAAAAAGTTAGATATTAATGAATTTTCCATATTTACATTGAAATAAGATCCCAATATAGTCATTATTCTCCTACAATTGCATTTTCAAATACAATTTAAACTAATCTCGTAAGTGTAGTAAAACAAGCAAGGAACTCTAAATTGATGACAGATGATGATTGATCAAGATCCAATGATCATTGAACCGCTAACGGTTTTTACAAAGAATAGAATTTTAAAGGCAAACGACCTGTAGACCACTAAGAGCGAATATTTCCGAAACCTAAACTATAAACTACATCGCAATTTCTCATTGACTAGAACAAACGATCGGATAATGGAAATTGAATTCCAAAAACCTACAAAATACGCATAAATCTACCAGTTCAAATTGCAGAGCAACCGACAGACAGATCACAAATCAAATTAATCAATAATCCACGATAACCTCATAAATCAATCGATTACAAATTAAGACAATAAAAAAGGCGAAATACAAATCAAAACAAAAGATTCGAAAAAAAAGAGACTTACTACTCAGGATTCATGACTTAATCGAAGGAGTGAAGGAAGATCAAGAAAGTTTGAGAAAGATTTGCGAATACGAATGAATTTCGATGGATCGCCGGTGGTAAATGACCGAGAAATCGCGGATCTCCGACGAGAATTAGGTCAGCAGAGAGAGAGGAGAGAGAAATAGAGAGATAAAATAAAGGAAGAAGTGTAGAAGGAGGACGTACATATAGACGAAGGGGACTCGAAGGGTTATGGAAGATTAGTTGGCTACGTTTATTAGACTCGAGGATTATTCCTCACGTCATGAAAATTTTTTTTAAAAAAAATCGGCGTCAAATGCGCATAGTAAAATAGTTTAACAAATACAAGTTCAAATTATGTAATATAGTTTTTTATGTTTAGCTCGTTTTATCGAAAATCGGTTTCTTATATTTGTAGTGAATATCTTTTTCATCTTAAATTGATATAAATTCGTCTTAAAAATAATAAATTGTGCGTTGAAATTTTGATCCACATTTTAAAATGATCCAATTTAAAAAATAAAAGTATGTTCCAACTCGACTGTAACTTGAATTAGTTAAAAAAATTTATATGGACTTTTAGACTAAAATAAAATAGTATGTGCTCTCATATTTTTAATTTTTACGTTAAATCATTTTAAAATTATAATAAATACTAAATAGTATTAGATGACAAATTTTAGAGCAAACAAATCAAGTTTAAATTAATTTTTCCAAATTAGTAGCTTAAAAGGCCCTTAAAACATCAATTTAACACATAATATCACACATTTGTCAATTTTGATGCCTATTCATTTAAAACCAGATTTTCTAGGCCCTAAGCGATTTTTTAAAAAATGACCTTTTTTTTTTTCTAAAATCTAAATACGATCCATCTTTTAAAAAAATAATCCACCAACAAAAAATTACATCAAAATTAAGAAGAAATTTATGTACACTTCTATTCAAGTACTTCTTTCATTTTTGTATTAATTGTTAATAGTTTGACTTTTTCGATATTCGAACAAAAACAGAGTTTTTTTGGTACTTGGTTTTTTGGTTGACTTTTTACTGTTAGTTGGTCAAACAACCAAAAAAATTGTTTAGTAAATGGCTTTTAAGCCAATTGAAAAGCTGACTTTTAAATCAAACTAAAAAAGCTACTATAGTTAGTTTTTTTGTTGGCTTTTTGCTTATTGGCCCAATTTTTCTCTAAAAAACATCCAACAATACTTGAATTTACCAAATTTATTCACAAATAGCTAGCTTTTTCAGATAGCCTAAAAGCAGACAAAAACAACCAACATTTTCAACTGGTCAAACAATCCAAAACCAATAATCAACGATTAATTGCTTAACACTCCCATAGTCATGAGGTATTACTATCAAAACAAATCTCTTTAAGACATTTATTCAAAATTTGTATTCTTAAATTTAAATAACTAAACTTTAGAAATGAGTGAATGAGAATCATAGGAAACAAGACTAATTAGTAATATATTCAGTTGACCAAAACTAAATAACTACAAGAAACACAAAAAGCCACCAAGAATTTCAACCTTACTAAATGAAAAATTTGAGCCCCCACTAACAAGGATCAATGATTAATGCTTCAAGAATGGTATAAACACTAAGATTCAAAAATAGAACCAATAATTATCAAGAACAACAATGTAAAAGCAATAAAGAAATAATCAAAGCACACACAATGATTTACGTAGCTCACTCGTAATTAAGCTACGTCCACGGTCTAACCAATATGTCTTTATTGCCAATAAAGAAACTCCAATGGAGCTACAATGGAGGTATGGTCACCAAATGAGAAATGAGAGATTTAGAGAAAGTGAGAAAATCTAAGCAATCTAGAGAGAGAAAGAGGGTTAGAAACTTAGGTATGTAAACAATGTGATTATTCTTATTTTATAATATATAAGACCTAATTACTTACATGTAAGTACATTAAAACAAAAAAAGTTGAGGGAATAGTAAACTGACACAAAACAAAACATAAAGTCGACTCGGCTTTTGCTTATGGATCCAAAACAACTTTTACCTTTGAAAGCCAAATTTCCTTTTTTTAATTTCACTCCTTTCTAAATTCTTTTTTGCTTAACTTTTTAAAACATGAATTAAGGACCAAAGTCACACCCTTAATCACAACATGATCACATTAAGATTATGATTGTGATCACTATAAAAGTTAAGTGATCAGTTTAAGGTAATAAGTGATTACTTTAAGTTTATAAAACAAATAATATACATAATCAATCACAATTACCATTTAAATTATAAGATCATTTGTACGTCTTCTGTAACCATATCATATGTCTAGATTATTATAATTAACATGTAAATGATTAAATAGTACTAAACGATCAATTAATATGTTAAATAAATATAAGTTGTTGGTGTTGATGATCTTCTTGTTTCACACCCAAAAAATTGAAAATTAAAACTTGTTGATCAAATTCTACATGTTATATTGATGATTAATTTGTTACAAAAACAAATTCCTATATTAACTCAACCATTATTGTTGATAATGATAAGTTTGTTAACAAAAAGCTTATTTAAGGGTGTTTTAGTTGATGTAGTATGAAAAAACTATTTTGTTCTATTTATAAACCGAAGTGTTTGTATGAGCCTTATTTCACAGTAGAACTATCTCATATAGATCGTAGAGTATTTTAATTTTTAGGCTTGAGCCCTAGAAAGTCCAACAGCAAAAGGAGAAAATACACATTGGCTGTTGCCCTCTCGAGAACTTCAAAGCTTATTTTAACCCTTTTTTATACCTCAAATCGTTACCCAAATTCTCCCAATTTTCTCGGCTCAATTTTTCTTCTTCAATCACATCCATGGCGTCCCAAATTTTACGTCGCTTGGTTGGAAACCATACCACATCCGCCTCCAATCTCACCCGTCAACTCTCCACTACCACCCCAATTACCGCCACTCTCTTTCCTGGGGACGGAATTGGTCCTGAGATCGCAGAGTCCGTCAAACAGGTGATAATCATTATTTGCTTTTTTTTTTTGGCCAACGTGATTATAATTCTTGATAGTTCAACTATTATTATTTCGGAATTAATGAAAGAGGAACTGGGTCAAACGCTGTTTCTTTTGTTGTTTGTAATGAGTTCATTTTATTTTTTGTTTTTGATCTGTGGATGTAATTTTTCCTGCGATTTGTAGATATCTTATAATTAGGAGAAATTTTGACAAATTGATAAAATTAAACCTTTGGATTGTAATTGTACTTGGATTTCTAGAATTCCCCTGTGTTGGGTACTTTGAGAATTTCAATTAGATATTACGCTTACCGGTGTTGGTTTCTGTTGACCTCGGTTGGTATATGGCTTCTCGAACCGTTTTTTGGTTGGATTTTGGCTCTTGCTTATTAGTCGGCAAAAGAATTGTTTGGTAAATGTTTTTAAACGTAGATTTAAGTCAAGTTGGTTTTTGGCTTGTAATTCCATTTTCTTTAACCATTCGTCAATTGTCAACAACTGATTTTTCCAAAAATCTTTCCATAAACATTTATATAATGGCCTAATCAGCTTAACAGTTTAAAAAAGCCAATGGTATAAGTCGGTCAAACAAGCCAATTCAATTGACCAACAACCATTTGTCAAACTATTCCATTATAGCAAAATGAAATTTATGATATCTAAAACCCAATATTAATGGTGGTTTCTTCTAGGGATATGTCTTGTTTAGCAAACCCAATTAAATATCTATAGCCAATGATATTGATTTGCTAAATCGACGTTTATAATAATTGGTAGTAAGTGGATGAGCAAGTGCAGCTTTGTGAAAATTGCGCAACAATTTGATGTATGTATGAAGGTTGTGCATTATGTGAGTCTTGTTAAGCTTGGGGAGTAGCTGATGGAAATAAATGTATTTTTGTTTGAATGCAGATATTTAAAGCAGCTCAAGTTCCAATTGAATGGGAGGAACACTTTGTGGGGAAGGAAGTTGATCCTAGAACCCAAAGTTTTCTCACATGGGAAAGTTTGGAATCAGTACGCCGCAACAAGGTGGGACTTAAAGGCCCTATGGCTACCCCAATTGGAAAGGGGCATCGCTCACTTAACCTTACCTTGCGGAAGGAACTCAATTTGTATGCTAATGTGAGACCTTGCTTCAGTCTTCCTGGATATAAGACCAGGTATGATGATGTAGATCTTGTTACCATTCGTGAGAACACTGAAGGGGAGTACAGTGGTCTTGAGCACCAAGTAAGTTATCTTGATTCTTTGTCAAATGTTGATTGTAACGCCTTTAGTGATCAAGGATTTGTTTGTAAATGGAAACAATCTCTTTGTTAGTACAAGGTTAAAGTTGCATACAATCGACCCCCTTAGCCTTTCTAGATAAGCTCATTTTAATAGCTTTTGGGCAATGTAATGTTGATTTGTTAAACCATTTGACCATTTTGATGCTCATAGGTGGTTAGAGGTGTGGTTGAAAGCATCAAGATCATTACACGTCAAGCAAGTTTGAGAGTTGCTGAGCATGCCTTTCAGTATGCAAAAGCTCATGGAAGAGAGAGGGTTTCTGCCATTCACAAAGCAAACATCATGCAGAAAACCGATGGTCTTTTTCTCAAGGTGATCAATAGTTGAATTTCAAATATGAGCACTTTGCTGTGCCTTTTCTTGTATTGCTGTTGTTATCTATTTATTTGTTTCTTTGCTGCTCTCAGTGCTGCAGGGAAGTTGCAGAAAAGTACCCCGAGATAAAATATGAAGAAGTTGTCATTGACAATGCCTGTATGATGGTATAGCTGTTTTCTACTAAAATTTGTTTCTTTTTGCCGGACGGAAAAAAAACTATATTTTTATGTCATGATGAATTGATTGCATTCAAATGGATTGATTCTATTTTTGATTTAATGTCTTTACACAGACATGAGCGCATAGTTTTGTTGTAAAAGGGATTAAGAAGCCCCATAGTGTCGGGGTTAGGACTTTGGCATTGTTGTTGTTGTAGTATAAATCTTACTAAGGGGCAAGATCAAGTGGATGGATGTGTTTTTGAGGTCTTTTTCTTTGTGAAGCTAAAGTTGCGAAGTTTTCGGAACTTCACAACTCACTTATGATTTCAATTGTTGAAAAAGTTTCTTTAACTAGTCTTTGGCTCTTTGTGCTTCCTCGTTTTTTGTGTTTTTATAGAGGACATGCTCTCTCTTTCCCAACGAGTTAGCTTCATTTATCGCAAGTATGGGATCTGAATTGTACTAATTATGTGTATTTTTTAAACAGCTTGTGAAGAATCCTGCCCTATTTGATGTCTTGGTCATGCCTAACCTTTATGGTGATATTATCAGTGACTTGTGTGCTGGTTTGATTGGTGGCTTGGGTTTAACGCCAAGGTGAGGGCATATTTTTTTCCGCTTTGTGCTTTGTATTGTCGATTTAAGTTTTCTTGAAATGTGACTTGACAAATACATGTTATGCAGTTGCAACATTGGCGAAGGAGGTATTGCTCTTGCTGAAGCTGTGCATGGATCAGCCCCTGATATTGCCGGAAAGGTCAGCTTAAATTTCATTTTTTTCCTTTGATGCATTTGTAGTGCTTTTCTTTTTTCGCTTTATTTTGTGTTGGGAACAAGGGGTAAGTAGTAAGGGTTAGAGAAGCGTTTTCATCCCTTGCAAATTGACATTTGCTATTGTGATTTAAGATAGAACAAGAGAAAGTTTCTTTTTGCAATCTAATCACATTTTTCGGTAACAGAAATTTATTTGTGTATTCAGTTGTGTGTATTTAACTATAAATATTTATACTTTGGTGTTATTTGGTATTATTTTGGAGTAGATTTGAATCAGAAGATGTGTTAGGGCTTATATTCAGTGGGAGTAACGATTTATTTAAGTGGGAAAACACGAGTTTGTAGAGAAGAGTAATGGGTCCCTGAGACCGGGGACTTGGAATGCTGGATGATATTCCTCATTCTTAGGACTGGTGCGATGCAAAATAGGAGTATTAGAAATTTGTCATCTCATTTGATTTAACAATGTAATAGACTTAAAGATGGCTAAGGATAGGTTTCTTGAAGCATAGGCATACGGTAAGTCCCTAAGTAAAAGTGCTATATCTTTTGTTTGGACTTCTGATTTGTTTTGCTTTTTCCTAGGCAAAATTTGGGTGATGAGGTATTTGTTTTGTTTGAGTTATCTTTCGAATGTATTGTCATTGGCTTATTTGGAAATATATTAATATTAAATTTTCAACTTCCGGGTAATATCAGTTTCCTTTAAATCAAAGTTCTGTTGCCTTGCAGTTTAAGTTTTGTTAAGGTCTATAGTTACCGCCATACAAGTAGCTTTGCCAAGGCTTATCGATTTGAAATATTTTATGCTGTCTGAGACCATATATAACTAAAAGGAACTGGAACTTGTGTGAAGAAGAATATTTTTGCCAACAATGTATGAACATACTCGGGGTTATCTTGGACATTTTAGGGGTCCGGGGGGAAAACATTAGAATAGACCCTTAACTAATTTTTATAGTGTCCTTTGGTTCACCCAGTCACTGATTTCTGTACTATAACAATAAATAGGTGAATAGGCTACTTGCAAATGTTTGTGTTCTTGAATTAATCTTAGAAGAATATTACAAGGGAAAAAGAAATTAGAGTTGACTAATATGCAAAGCATTTTAGTGGCGAACTAAAAGCAAAAAACCCATTAATAGGAATTGGCTCTAGTCTCATTTGGAGAGCAAGTATTACTTTTATTGGAAAAGTTTTGGGTTTGATTCCTTCCCTTAGCCTTCCTTGTAATCCTAAAAAAAAAAAGTCAAATATGAAAAAAAAAAAATAGTATCAAACAATAACTTGTGAATAGCTTAAAGATGACTAATTTTAAAAGAAAAAAACTATGTAAGTACTAAACTAGCAAACAAACTCTTAATGGAATAACAACAATTAAAATAAACGCTAATGATCACTATGTAGAATTTAATTTGGCTAGTACGATAGGAGTAATCAAACCAATAATTAAGGAAAAATTAAGCAATTCAAACAAAAATAAATGTATGAAAGGCTAATCTGAAAGACAACAAACTTCTACCCAAAGAAAAGAGAAGTCAACCCATGAATTTATTCAAATAAAAAGCATCAACAAACTAATTGCAAAGTTTTATTAGACACCAAATACCTAGTTTTTTAAATTTCAAGTTCCATTCAAGTAACCAACATTATATAAAATAAAAACCCTTTGAAATTATCAAATGAAAGGCAAAATACCAATTATTATTATTATTATTATTATTGTTATTGTTATTGTTATTGTTACTGTTACTGTTACTGTTATTGTTATTCCCAAACACTGGTGGTAGTTACTATGATTCATTTTGAAACACAATAAATCAATGAGACATGAGAGAGCAAAGGAAAGTGAAAATTAGTCGATACTAAGGAAGTGATTACACTGAAGGAAAAGGAAGAATGATAGTTTTACTTGGAAGTTGGAGTCTGATTAGAATTTGAGGAGTTAAGGTATGGAAGAAGAAAAGTCAAAAAGTCGTTTGTATGTTGAATAATTAAGATGAGAATTAACGGTGTGGATAAAAATCTTAGGAGTTGGGGATCTGGGAAGAATAGCGGGGCAAAGGAAGCTTGATAGTTGGACGTGCATTCATCAATTCTGTTATGCGGATCATTAACATAGGTATAAGATAGTTGGGAGTTTGGGACCCCTGTGAAGAAAATAATAATGCGGAAAATAAAGTAAAGATTAGGGTTTGGGTTTCTAATAATTGGTTTGTATTAATTGATCAAAGAAACAATGGCTCCTATTTTTACAAAAATAAGAGAACTAATCTAGGAAACTAAAAGAATAAAATAATTACATAATAATATTATTTCCTAAATATATATACTTTCCTACACTGCCCCTCAAGTTAGGTCTTTGGATCACCAATACCTAACTTGCACAATGTTTGTTCAAAGGCTTCTGAAGTAACTAACTTTGTAAGAATATTTGCCAGCTGCTCTTTTGATCCTACAAAGGGAATGCTTATGATCTTTTTCTCAAGTTTCTCTTTTATGAAATGTCTATCGATCTCAACATGCTTGGTGCGATCATGTTGAACTGGATTTTTAGAGATACTGATTGCTGCTTTATTATCACAAAACAATTTGCAAGTCTTCTTTTGTGGTAAATGTAATTCTCTTAGGAGCTTCCGTATCCATATGATCTCAGTTATTCCTTTGGCAATACCACGAAACTCTGCCTCTGCACTTGATAAAGCAACCATCTTTTGCTTTTTACTTTTCCATATGACCAAATTTCCCCCAACCAATGTGAAGTATCCAAACGTAGATTTTCTATTATCTCGATCTCTTGCCCAGTCTGCATCTGTGTAAGCCACAAGGTCTTAAGTGATCATTTTCCTGAATAGAATGCCCTTGCTGCTTGTACACTTTAGGTACCTCCAAAATCCTCATAACTACTATCACATGATGTATCTGTGGTTGATGCATAAACCTGCTCACTACTCCGACTGCATATGCAATGTCTGGACGTGTGTGAGAGAGATGGATAAGTTTACCAACCATTCTTTGATATTGCCTTCTATCTGCCATTTTTTCTCCTTCAATCATCTGGAGACCACGATTCACAAAAGTGGGAGTCTCTGTAGGTTTACAATCAGTTATGCTTGTTTCAGCGAGCAAGTCTAAGAATATACATTCTTTGGCTAATGAAGATACCTCCTTTCGACCTCAAAACCTCAATGCCAAGGAAATACTTAAGTAGTCCAAGTCTTTCATTTCAAATTCGCGAGACAATTGTTTCTTGAGAACACAAATCTCTTCCTTATCATCTTCGGTAATAATCATATCATCCACATAGATAATCAGACAAGTGATACGATCATTCTGCCTCTTAAGGAACAAAGTGTGGTCAGAGTTACTCTGTTTTAGCCAAATTTTGTCATTGTTGCAGTGAATCTCCCAAACCATGCCCTTGGAGATTGTTTTAGGCCATAAAGAGCTTTGTTCAACTTGCATCTTTCCCTTGGATTATAGTCACTAGAGAAACCTAGAGGAGCCTTTAGATACACCTTCTCTTCAATTTTCCCATGTAAGAAGACATTTTTCACATGAAACTAGTGTAGTGCCCAATCTTTGTTTGCAGTAATATAGAACAAGACCCGGATTGTATCAATTTTGGCCACTGGAGAAAAGGTTTCAGTGTAATCCAGCCCATAAGTCTGAGTATACCCTTGTGCTACCAATCTGGCTTTGTACCGCTCAATAATACCATCAGCCAAATATTTGATGGTGTATACCCATCTGCGTCCAACTGTCTTCTTTTCCTTTGGTAACTCACACTTCTCCCATATTTCATTTTTGCCAAGAGCAGAGATCTCTTCTTCCATTGCCCTTTTCCAGTTCGGATCTCGAAGAGCTTTTACAACATTATTAGGCACAATACTGGAATAAACAGAAGTATTGAAGGCCACTGCTGTTTGTGAAAGAGCCTTATTATTCTCTCTATTTACTGGATATCTAGACCTTTGCGCCTCAAATTCAGGATCGTATATCCTCGGAGGAATTCCCCTTGTACTTCTAGGTGGTAACTCATACCTGTTTGGTATCTCAACATTGGGCATATCATTAAGCACATCATTTGTCAATAGCACATCATCGGATAGTATCTCATCAGTTGACATTGTACTAGGCATATCATCAACAAATAGTTCAGGTGCAGGTGTTACCTCTGGCTCATTTGGATGCTCATCAGATAGGACTGGGGTGATCTGAGATAAAGATACTATGTGGTCGATAGTAATGTCAGCGATATTATCTACTTGCTCTGTAGGTCCATCCTTACTGGATATGTTGGCCAGTTTAGGTCATTACCAACACTTTCCCCCTGAGGACCGAGCTGGGAAAAATAGTAGGACTCTTCAAAGAATTCACAGTCCATTGTAATGTACATCTTATCATGAACTGGGTCAAAACATCGATACCCTTTCGGAGAAACCCCATAACCAACAAAGACACAGTTAACAGCCCGAGGCTCAAGTTTGTTCCTATCCCCCTTGGGAAGATGAACATAGACAACGCATCCAAAAATACGGGGAGGTAAAGAGTGGGAGGAAGGAATAGTGGTATGAGTTTGGAGAGTATGTAGAGGGGTTTGGATGTTCAGAGTTTTTGTGGGAAGACGGTTGGTCAAGTAAGTGGCAGTAGCAATGGCTTCTGGCCAAAATTGAGAGGGAACATGTGATTCAAATAGAAGGGCTCGGGTAATTTCAAGAAGGATACGATTTTTTCGTTCAGCAACCTCGTTTTGTTGGGGGTATCAGGACATGTGGTTTGGTGAATTAAACCATGGTCGGAAATAAACTTTTTCATGTTCAAGTTAACATATTCACCCCCATTGTCAGACCGGAGTATTTGCGGTTGAGTTTAAAATTGAGTGAGAATCATATGATAAAATTTGACAAACACATCAAAGACTTCAGACTTGTGTTTCAAAAAATAAACCCAGCTCATCCTAGTACAATCATCCACAAATAAGACATAATATGAAAAACCATGTGTATCACATCCGGGAGCAGGACCCCAAACATCAGAATGTATTAAAACAAACGGTTTAATGCTATGAGTCAAACTAGGGGCATAAGAGTGTTCATGGCTTTTGGCTAAGACACATGATTCACAATTCAAAGATGTATTGCAATTATTAAGAGAAGGAAATAGACGTTTTAAGTACCCTAAGGAAGGATGACCTACACGTCGGTGCCACATCCATAATTGATGATCAGGAGACCCATGAGCAAGCGAAGTGTGACCTTTTTGAACCACCTCGTCCACATAGTATAAGCCTCCTTTCTTAGTACCATGTCCAATGATCCTTTCGGTTTGAGCATCCTACACAATACACCCAATAGAAGTCATGAGAAAGTGTAATTAAGTTCTTTGGACAATTGTCTGATTGACAATAATTTATGGGATAAACTAGGAATCAAAAGACAATTATTTAAATGGAGAGATGGTGAAATATCAACGGGTCCAGTGTGATCAACATTGACACATGCCCCATTTGCTGTTTGGATGTGAGACCGAGAGGCCGGGCCGAGAAATAAAAAGATCCCGAGGGTCATATGTCATAGTATCTATAGCGCCACAGTCAAAAATCCAATTAGAGTGAGTAGGTTTGCATAATAGGCCCACGCCCATTGTAGAGGAATAAATGGGCTGTGAAATATTTTGTGGGCCAAGGTTGCAGGTCAAAGGAAATAATGGATGAGTTGGTTCAGTTTTTTAGGGTTTTTGTTTTTTGGTTTCAATGGAATGTGATTGGGCTTCCATATAAAAACCAAAAAATGGGTTTGTGTTTTCCCTCTTTCCTAGTGCGCTTCGTTCTCCCTCATTCCCATTGTGAATTTCTCTCATGGCCAAAGAGCAACAACAACTCCTCCCATTTTGAGTTCTTGGTGGTGACAACCGTGTATCTCCAGCGGCAGCATCAACATCAGAGGCCTGGTCGTCGGTATAATTTACTAACTGCTTGGAGGCGGTCCGGTGGTCGGTTATCATAGACGACATTGTTTTTTTTTTTAATGCCAAAATTTGTTTGTGGTGAAACTTCAAGGAATTTGTTTGGCGACGGTATGGTTTACCAACAAGATTTTCGATAAATTTTTTTATGAATTAAGGTGAGGATGCAGGATCTAGGCCTCTTGACTGCAGGACCCTTTTTTAATGGCTTCACAATCCTTTTGGAGAAATTATCCTTGCCCCTGAACTTTTTCAAGCTCCTCACCAACTGGTTCTTAATTTTGTGGGAATATACTTGTTCCCTTTTGAAATCTGGGTTATTTGTTTCCTTTGTTTTAATTTTTTTTTTTGAAGACTAAGTTTTAGTCTGGTTCAGAAAAGAGATTGTTTTTTTTAATCGGAAATTTTTTTCCGGTGGTTGTGGTAAAGGCAGAGATCTGAACTTTACGGCTCTGAAACCATGAAGAAAATAATAATGCGGAAAATAAAGTAGAGATTAGAGTTTGGGTTTCGAATACTTGGTTTGTATTAATTGATCAAAGAAACAATGGCTCCTATTTATACAAAAATAAGAGAACTAATGTAGGAAACAAAAAAAAACAAAATAATTACATAATAATATTATTTCGTAAATATATATACTTTCCTACACCCTGGGCCCTAAACCATTGCTCATGGAGCTTCGGTAATTAAGCCGTTCCTCTCAAGGTATAAATCCTAAAATAAAATTGAATTTGAAGAACTTCTGCTGCATAATCATGATTTTTTTTGCCTAAACAAGCTACCTTGTAAACAATCACTTTTTTCACCATTCCGAGTTTTGGCAAAATCAGTTTTGGCAGGTGGAAGCTTCTTGGCTTCCCTTTGTGCTAAACAATCACAAAAAAACTTTAAAACTCTCCTGATAACAAGATACACCTAGTAATTAGCAAAATACTCTACACCTAACAATTAGCAAATTACACTTACACCCTCTGTCCTCCATGAGTTTCCCAACATTTCTATTTTGGTCTGTCTCTTTTACTTTACAACATTTCTATTTTGGTATAAGTGCGCACAACTTTCTTTAATTCTTATCTACACATCTTTTCTCATTTTCTCCTACTTGTAATCTTATCCACACAATTTAACTATCCCCACTATTTTCTTCATTCTTGTGCAAGGTGTGTTGTTGCTATTTTATGGGGACAGAGGTAGTAGTGTTTTGAACTCTTTCCAATGGAAGGCATCAGTCCCAATTAGACGTGTGGAGAGTTTGTTTTATACCATTTCTGTGAAATTTATTGAATTAAGACTAAGCTATATGTGGACATAGTAGATAGTTGATCTGATTAGTGATTTACTGTGTTTTATAGTGGAGATACTGGTGAATTTGCATTTCCTTCTTTATAGCCTGTAAACAACCTTCCAATGTTCTGTGGGAACTGTCTTACAAGGAGAATTCGAAATTATGTGCGAAATTTGCCATCTACTGCTGTACAATGTGATTTCTTTGTTGCATGGTGGTTAATTCCCACCAAACAATCATGGGCCATAAAGACGGCTTCATTTTATGCATTTTAGATTCCTAGTTTATTTTGTTAGCATGCTTATCCGTTGCTGCTGAGCTAAAACCTTGCTTGTGTTGAACTTACAGAACATGGCAAATCCAACGGCCTTGCTTCTTAGTGCCGTGAGCATGCTACGACACTTAGAACTTAACGACAAAGCTGATCAAATTCAGAATGCTGTTCTGAACACAATCTCAGAGGGCAAATATCGAACAGTCGATCTTGGAGGAAAAGCTTCAACTTCAGACTTCACACAAGCAATTTGCGATCATCTCTGAACACATACGAACTCTACATTAAGCATGCGTCTGATTAGTTTATTTTCTATGAAGTTCCTCCCTTCAAACATGTTTTCTTTTTATCTTGGAAGGTGATTGCCTTGATAAATGTCGACAAAGACTACACGGCATGTTCATCTTCTAGGAGGAATGAGCAATACAACCTGGTTTTGTTTGATATATTCTTTAAAACGCTTCCTATGGATACTGGAAGCCCCAAAGTTTTTATGAGAAATGTACCAAACTCGGTCCCTATTTTATCAAATATCAATAAGTAGGATTTTGATGGGTCGGCTCGGACCGGCTGATTGGGCATGTTTATATTTTTAGCTCATGGTATTGTACTCAATAATCTTTTTGGTGATGTACCGGCAGTATTTTATCATGCTTTTAATTCTAATGTCCTTAAATGTCGTTTTGCTTTAACAAATTCCTGTATGAGACGGTCTCACCGTAACCATAAGTCGCACTTTATATACGGGATTGAGCTCGTCTCACCAAGTAGCTCTTTTTCTTTAAACAAAAATAAAAATAGTTTGATCTCCAAATTTGTAGTTTATGGACTCGTGTGACTTATCCACAAAAGTACATTTTATTGAGTAAAAGTTTGAGCTTTTGGCCGACACAACTACAATATCATCCCATATTGACAGTAAAATGAAAATATAAGTCAATTTTATGAAGAATAATTATAGTAAAAGAGTCTACACTTTCCTTTCTTTCATTGGAAGCTCCAACTCTTGTGTTTTCTCCCTTCTTTAAGTTTCTAACTCAACATACTTTACAAATGTCAATTTTGTCTTTTTATATAAATATGTAATGCATAAATATATATATATATATATATATATATATATATATATATATATGTCTTGATTCATCTACAACTTTCTAATATTTTGATTTACTATTGCTGCTAAGATATTTCAACAACAGGACATTTGTTGTTTTTGAGAAAAAAATGGGATGATAGGAACACTTATTCATGTACATAAAATTAAAATTAAAAGTAAAAGAATTAAGAAAAGTAAGTTCACTCTTTTACAAATGAAAATGAAAAAAAAAAATACCTTCTCCCTTTTTTTACTTCTCTGAACTCATTTTTACGAAGTTAAAGATATTTTTTGGATTATTTATGAAAATATGCAACGGAATAAATATAATAAAATTTTATATAATAATTCTTTTACCTTATATGATAGTTGTATAATGTAAAATACATAAAATAATAAATAATAAAAAAATTAGCACTATTAGTTATTTGTCGAACACTCGATATCAATGGAGTAGGGGTAACAATTAGAAAGAACAGGTAAAGAGAGGTGGGTGTGGGAAGGTAAATCGGAAATTCAAGTCAGAGCGACGTTTAGAAGTTTCAAAATTTCGTTGCAAAGTGCAGACTGCAGACATATGTGTTCTTCTCATTTCTTCACTGCCGTTCTTCTAAATTCGTCGCTGAAAAGTCTATGCGTCAGCTTCAATGGCACACAAATCTGGCAATTTTCTTCACAATTACGGTAATTAACTTTCTTAGATTCTTATATACCACTCAATTAATTGTGGGTTTAACTATGCTTTATCTTATTAATTTGTTTAAATCTTTGTAGGGTATGATCTAATATTGGGTTCAGTTGCTGCATTTTATGTATTTTCTATACCTTACACTAAAGTTGAAGAGAGTTTTAACATGCAGGTAATTGATTTTATATCAAACCCTTGATTTTTCTATGAATATTTTGCTTGTTAATGGTATTTTTTTGGTTGATTTTATAGGCAATGCATGATATACTTTACCATCGGTATCATTTGACTGAAGTATGTTCGTCTTTGCCATTATACCTTTTTGGGTTATGAGTAATGGTTAATATTACGGTGAAAGTGCTAATTTGTGCTTTTATTTGGTCTTTATTTTAGTTTATCTTAATGATAAATGGTTAATGGTTAATGATTCATTTTTAACAGTATGATCATTTGGAGTTTCCTGGTGTCGTGCCTCGCACTTTCATTGGTAAGATTCACTTTATTGTTGTGTATTTGGGTTATGTAGTTTGCCAATTGTGAGTGATTGTAGTATTATCTTGGAATTGAATTCATAATCTGGAAATTTATACTTCATAAGACTGCAAATGATGGGGCATTGAAAGCTACCGTTAATTTGTTTTGATCTTGTATCAACAAACAATGTGGATCGTTGAGTTGGTTTTGTTATCATTTGGTGTAAAACAATGTTGTATCTATGATGAAATACCCGAAAGAACAGTAATCCTGATTTGTTGTCACAGTTGAGCTGGAGGTAAAGAGCTCCTCACAAAGCTTGCTTCTTTACCTAATTGGATGGTGTTGTACTTGTACATGATTAACGAAAATCAAACAATTTTTATGGTCATAGCTTGTTCACAAGTGCTTTCTATTATCTCTTTAAAAACTTGCGTAGTTGGAGTAGATGTCCCGATTAGAGCAACACTTACTACTTTGTGATTTTACACATAAGATAGCAACCATTATTTAGCTTGTGGAGTTTTTCCTTCTTCCTTCTTTGCTGCTTACTATGTTTGAGGCTTCATTGAGGTGGAGAGTCTGTTCTGTTCCAAGTCCTAATATGAATCGTGGCTTCGAGTTTGTGTCTTTTTAGGATATGTTCCTATCAGTTGTGAAAATATTTCAACAATAATTTTGTTTATTTATTTTTTAGGTTAGAATTATGTAATTGCAAATTCATAAGAGCATAGATGTATCAATATCTTTCAGAAGTACAGCGTATTGGTTTTTCTTCTAGAGACTATGGTGGTAGAATTTACTGTTTGATGAATTAAGTCTTCCACTAGGAGTCAGGAGATCATTATAGAATAGGGGAGGAGTCTGAGTAGGATAAAATATCAAAGCTGACTGTTATGTCCTTGCTGGTCTGTCAGAACATTAGCGTGCCTAATAGCTGCTTAACAATCTCTATTCTCTACAATGAAATGACATTGTTAGTCTATTATTCTTGTGGGAAGGTTGTGTAATTGATCTTTTTGACCATGGATTTGTTATTGGAGGCAAAGGTTATGTATTTCCATCTTTTTTTTTTCACTCCAAATCACAGCTTGAATGGTAGCAACAAATCTGGATTTCATTTTTAAAAAGAGACTCATATGTTCCTGCAAACTTCAGCATGCGCAAAGGAATCAGTAGTAACCATGTTGTTTTAAAAGATTTGGAGCTCGGAGATGACCAAAGGTTAGGAATTGTGGTTATTTGTTTAGGAAACTCCTAGGGTACAATGTTTGGAAATTTTCATTAGATAGAATGTACAGTGAATGAAAGAGGAGGCTTTCATAGCCCTGATAAACTCATCAATGTCTCCTTTATCAACCCCCCATATGATTATAGGTGGAGGAGCTCAAAAGATTTAAGTACATTCCAAGGAGTGGGACAAACATAAATTGACTGGACAGGAATTCCTAATATCTTTTGCTTTATAGGTTTCTTGGATAGCTTTTGAGGAAGGAAAGAAGGAAAGTGCAAGGAAGGGGAGGGGAGGGAAAAGTGGCGATTTTTCCTTTTTAATCTTTCCATTGTTGAGACTTGAGGAGGAATTAGTTTTGTACAAAATGAAAAGAAATCCATTCGTCAATTTCCTTCATCTCCCAATTTCCAATTCAAACGACGAAAACTTCATCCTTTCATTTCCCTCCCATTTTACCCCTCCATTGTCTCCTATTTAAACAAGCTCTTAAAGTGTTTTCTCAATGCATGGGGTAACTTGAGAGATCTGAAAAAAAGGGAAGAACTAGGATTCTTTCATTTTCCTTTTCCGTAATAGCTCATTTATTTTGTGTTGACTCAGATTGGAAGTGGTTGTTTAAATCTTGTGTTTGGTAACTTCATGAAACTCCTCATTTTTCCATTTAATTAAGCTATGCATATTGATCATCAGCAAAAATGAATAGGATGACAATTACTCATTGCTATCCTGAAGCTAACATGGCTGCATACTCGCTAGCTAATTAAGGAGTTCGATTGATTCAGATGATGATATCTTCTATCCCTGCTGATCTCCAAAGAATTTCATTTGCAGACTTTAGTGGGATGGATAGGCCAAGACAATAAGATAGTAGCTCATTTATCAAAATTCTTTCTAAACAATGAGCCAATAACATAATTTCTGCTTTGGGGGTTATCTTATATGTCAAACTTAGGGGGCTCTTAATTGAAATGAATATATTTTTAAGAGTCAAACTTTCCTGCTTTTCCAATTGCAAAAAGGAAAGCTCATCTTCCCTGAGCAGTGGGCACATTAGGAGTAGATAAAATGGGTTTTGAGGCTTGGTTGGAGGATAGGGGTAGGCTGACTGAAATGTTCCCCTTCAAATTGTTAGCAGAAATTTGAGCATGTGAATCAAATTTACAATGAAATTTGGTGGAATTATTGATACCTTGCACATTTGGTAACATGTACCTGGAATGAAGGACAAAATAGTTTTATCTATTTTGTTAGTTGAAAGGTCTTTTCTTATAGAAAGTGAAATTTATTCAGGTTTCTAATTTTAGGTCATTGGTAGCGCTAAAAACTAACTTTTTTGGAGACAATTTCATGTTTTATGGAATTTGGAAATAAGATTTTACACTAGATAGGGTTTATTGCTTCATATATCTTCCAGAGAAAGAGAAGAAGGATTCTTAAACGTTCATTGACTTCATGACAAGTTAATTCCCTATTTTCTCCAAGAAAGTTAAAAGATTGTGAATTAAAGTTATTCTGGATATTCAGTACAGGAATAGAGGGATGCAAGTTATAGTTTTTGACTCTTGGAATCCTGGTTCTCTGCTTCCTGTCTTTATACTGCAATACTGCAGTGCCATAACAAGCAACAACCAATAAGTCAGTGCCTGGATGGACATTTAACTTGATAATTTCCCTTTCCCTTGGCCATTAGCAACATATAGGGTGTGTCTGGATGGACGGAAATCGAGGGAAAGGAAGGGGAGGGATTTGGAGGGAGAAAGAATACATTGTTTGGATAACAAAATGGAAAGGAAGAGATTTAGAGGGGAGGGAATTGAAAGGATTTGATTGATACATTTTGTTAAGGTTCCAATCTCTTCAAAGTTGGAATGATTTGAAGGGAAAACTCCCATCTCCCTTCCTTTCCTGTCCATTCCCTCCTATACATATAAGAGCTATTTCCCTTCCATTTCTCTTCCCTTCCTTTCCCTTCCCTTCTTTCTCCTTCCCTCCCTTTCTTTTCTCTCTAAAATTGCTATCCAAACATAGTGTTAAAGGCCTTATCAACTTGTATCTTTAAGAATTTAGTCCTTGGTATTAAGAGAAACTCTGGAGAGACAGAGGGAATATCATTAGTTTGCAATGTTATATATGGACAATCTAGCAGTAGGAGATACTTCTCTTTTAACAAAAGATGAAAAAATGTTGATATCAGGACGAAAGTCAGCTTCAGGGGGTGAGTAGGTGGGAACGAGGAGGTGTGAGGATTTCATGAGGAAGTCGGCATCTAAGAACCTTATAGGCTTAATGGGAATCAAGAGAGGATTATGCATAGAACAACAATTACTTCATCGGTGTTTGATGGTTGGCTTCAGGCTTGGGTGTGTAAGCGGTGGTGGAAGATAGTTGGGGCGGGAGGGGGTGTCACACACTGCCCCCTTCTCCCCTCCTGAACTTTATATCCTAATTATTATATTATGATCCTTTTAAAAATCATTAAAAAAAAATTGGTTTGGTGGTAAAGTAAAATTTTTTATAACTAAAAGGTCAAGAGTTCAAAACATTGCCCCCTTAAATTTTTATCAAAGTTGCGCCACAGGGTGGAAGTTACCTAGGGCTTTGCTATCAAGAGCAAGGGGAAAGACGTGTCTTATTTTTTTTTGTAAGGTTTGGAGGTTCATAGATAATTGATTGCTTTCTTGGCAATTGTACGAGAAACTTATGTGGTTCCTAGTATGTTTACACAGACCTGCTTGCTTTCCTGTAGTGACTAAGCCTCCTCAATTCGTGTTGATGATGATAGGCTATGATCAAGTATGTGTTTTTTTGTGTCTGATTGTTGTGGAAACAAAATGAAGTTGAATTTTCAAAAGTTTTTGAATCCAATTATTTCCTTGTAATCATTGACTACTATCTCTTTGTTTGTATCTGTTTGCTCATTTATTAATGATCTGATGCAATTCTATTTTAGCTATTATGTAACTTTGCCATTTGTTTTGCCGGACTGCGGGTAGGTGCTTGGCTTGTGTCAATTTTGGCCTCTCCTGTCGTATCAATCATCAACTTCCTACATTTTCCAAAGATATATAGCCTCTATATAGGTGAGATATAGACTTTAGTTTATATATGAAGTCCTTTTTCTCTGTTTATTGATATACTTGTTTGTCATTTCTTCACTTGATAACTAGGTTAAGTTTATTCTTATTTTAGCTTGAATCTTGCAAATGGCTAGATCTTGATCGTGCTGATCTTGGCATTATTTGCTGAACTTTGAGATTGTCTCTTGTGTACTGCCGTTCTTTATCTGTCATTTGCTGCTTCAATTTTGTTTTATGCGCAATTTTGATTTTGAATTGTTCCTTTTCCTCCCAGTTCGTCTGGTGTTAGGTTGCATTATGCTGTCCACCTTGCGCTTTTTCCGGATTCAGGTGCATGGTTCTTTTCTGGCTATTGGAAGTATCAATGTGGAAAATCTATTTGATCTTTTTTGTCTATCTGTCTTTTGATTTCTGTTTGTTATGACATTGATGTCTGATTTTATGATGTTATCATGTTAATCAAACAAATTAAATCATGTTGCAATAAGCTGATGAAGCGGTGACCGCTTTGTCATTGATAGCTGATTCCCCATGATTTACTAAGCTTAATACTTTGCATGTTTGGGCTTGGTCTTCGGTCAACTTTCTTGTGAGAAGTTTATCTTGACACTGCTGAAACAGTTGTTACATGATCAACTTAGATTTTTACTTCGAGTAGTTTTTCTTAAACAAGAAAACCCTGTCTCCAGGGAGTTTGATGCTCGGCCAAATGATGTATGTATAAGTAGTTCTTGTCTAATAGATCCTAACATATGGAGGACAATTTAATTGCAAAAAAAATTCAAATTTTGTATCTGCATATGCCGTTTTGCATGAGAATGTCCATTGTGTTATGCTTTGCACTTTTAGACTCTATTAACATCGGCTTTGGTTCCATATAAGAAGGTCTATTCTACTCATAAATTACGTTTGACATCACTTTGTTACTACAGGTTCGAAGCAAGTTTGGTCATCAAGTAGAGGCTTTCTTTGTGATACTAACAAGTCTTCAGTTCCACTTGTTGTTCTACTGCACACGTCCCCTTCCAAACATATTGGCATTGGGTTTAGGTGATTAATTTTCCTCTCTTTTTCTACCTTTTCTTTCTATGTTCATTGGACGTACTTTCTCATTTATTATAATTGATCTATTTGTGGATCAATGACCTTCAACAAACCTTATTTTTATTCAACTCATTATCTTTACATCCTTCTATTTTCTGGTGGAGGTCAAAGGGTTCTTTTATAGTTAACACCGAATGGATTTCAAGGCATCATACCTCCAATTTTAAGGGGCCTCGATAACATATTTTTGATAAATTTGCATCTATGATGCCCTTGTTACAGCAACATTCCATTTCCCCAACGCCATAAAATGAGTTTTACTTATGTGGGGGGTTTGTGTGTGTGTGTGTCGGGGGGGGAGGGGATGGGGTTAGATGTACGCATACCCCTGTTAATGATAACAAAGAGGTTGTTTTCGATTGACCCTTGGTAATAAACATCATATGCTACTTCACATAATTTAGTGAGCGATTTTAATATAGTCCTTTATAATCCAAAACCAAATAACCTTGAATCTTTGGGCTTATCAAAATTAGGGATTCTTTGATGATGCCCTTGTTAACAAAATAAAAATAGGAGTATTATTTAAGTATTTTAACAAGTAACTGTTTTTGCAACCATTTTTCATGAGGTTTTATAAGTTTATTGAAAATATGAGATTGTGGATTTGATTTAACCTCATACGACCTATGTTAAAGGTTCTGCACAAGGCCCGATAAATATTCATGATTTCTGTAAGCCACATCTGGATCATTCTCAGGACATGGATTTTGTTTTGTTTTGATTTCAACATCTTCATGCTCAGGACATGAATTTATATTTTTCCTTTAATACTGGTAGTTCTTTGATATCTTCACTTCCCGAGCTGATGTGTCATTTGTACTGCAGTCAACATGGCTTATGGGTATTGGTTAAAGGAGAGATTTTATACAGCATTACGTTTTCTGGTGCGTCTTTTCTACTGTGTGAATCTAATTGTTTGATATATCAAGTATATTTACACTTTCCAACGGTTTTCACTTTCCAACAGTAGGAGTGAGTACTTTGACCATAATGGTCCTGGGTCTTGGAAGTTGAATTATACATAGGGGAAATCGAATAGACGCGCCTGGAAATTATTTTTGTTTTTATTTTGTATTATAACTACAGCCACATGATACCTTAAGTTTTACAGAAGCTGTAAAATTTCTCCTGTGAAGACAATATTTGTAGTATATAAGCTTCCCTTGGCTCGCTCGTCAACCCTTACCGACAATACTCGACGCTATCTTTAGCCAACTAGGTAATGACATAATAAGTTGCTCTGATGTTTTGTGGTCCTCCAATAGCTGCCCATTATCCAAATTCCAGTTTTTGGATAGAGGAGTAAATTATAACTTGTAATGCTCGTTTCTGCTTCTCTGAGAATAAAAGGATGGATGTTGGGTTTTCGCCTTTTAGGTCATTACCATAAACTAGGTTGGCTATAACATGACATTCATGGTTACTTTTAGATTAGTGATCCCGGTGTAAAGCAGATCAGTTGCATGCTGCTGTTTCTATGGATTCAATAGTCCTGTTTTTTCATCTCTTTGATTATATAGAAACCATAGAGTCTTTGACATTCTGCTATATGATTTTTCAAAGATGTCTCTGAACTTGCAAAAAGATTTATACAGTCGGCTCTTGGGTTGGTCAAATGTACTCCATGTCTCAACTTTACACTGTACTAAATACCGTTCGTTCAACCAGCTTCTGTTGGCTTATGGTCAAGTTCATTCCTCCATCTACATGTTCACTCTGTTCTAAAATGACAATATTCTCTGTTTTCATGTGCCCAATTAAATTCCAAATCAGTGGATAACTACATCTTCAGCCAATATATCTTTGCTACTATACATTCACACTCCATGTCAGTTTCCTCCTGTTGCTTCTAATTTTAATACAATAATCACATTATACCTGCATTGGAGTGGGCTTAGTTTAAAATAGTTTGCCTAGGTGCACCTTGGGTATTCGAATGGTGGGCGCTTTGATATAGGGATGGCAATTCAGTCCGAATCCGACCCTAGTCCGAGGAAAATAATCCAATTCGATTCCGAGGAAAAGGTTATCCGACTCCAACTCCGACTTCACGATCCAAATCCAAGTTAGAGACGGACCGGAGTTGGACCTTATTAAAAATCCGACACTCCGACCCGACTCCGACCCTGAAGGAAATCCGACTTTGAATTTGACTTTTAACCCAATATTTTTTTTCCTTTAAAACTCTAGACGTGACTAATTCAAGCTCTCTCTCATACTATTGTAATTTTCGATTTTGAAAAACTGCTTGGTATTTTTATTTAGATCAATCAATCAAAATACGACAAATCAGATCAAGAGAAATAAAATACGCCAAATCAAAATGCGAGAAAATTTTGTTAAATTGTAGTACTAGGAATATTTTTCATGTTGAACTTGAATTCAAAGTACATATTTTTTTGTTAAATTGTATTTGAAAAATATATTTTGTTAACTTCGTATGCTTTAAATCATTAATACAATATCACAACGATAAAGTTTGATAATAATCCGACTCCGTTGGAGGTCCGAGAGTCTGAGTCAACTTGGAGTATGCATAATCCGACTCCGAGTGGAGGTGGACTAAAAAAAAATTTCGACTAAAATCCGAAGCAAAGTCGGAGTATGTATAATCCGAGCCGAGTCCGACCCATTGCCATCCCTACTTTGATAAGGCTAGCTGCCCAGGCAAGGTGATTATTTAAGTAGAGCTCAGAATGCCTAAAGGTAAGCGCCTTTTGGTCGCACCTTTCAAAAGAAGCTTATTTGATGTGAGCATCCTCCAGGTATGCTTTCTCTTCGTTTTTACATCTCTCTTTTTTTTGTAGGGTTTTAAGTTTTTTTTTTTTTTTTTTTTTTTTTTTTTCTGGATTTTGGGCACCTCACACCGAAGTCTAGCACCTTTGCCTAATGCCTAAAGCCTAGGCTCATGGGAATAGGACGCCTCACATCTTTTAAAACTAAGGGAGTGGGAGTGATGTCTCTACAAGTGGAGTGGGAATGGAGTACCCTGTACTCTCTTTGCCTTTTATCCTTTTATACAATAGGTAACTGGAAAGCTATCAACTTTTGGTGCTAGTTAGTGTTGGAAGTGGAAGTTTTGTCAATGTCCTTTTCGGACATAAAGCCTTACAGGCTCAGGACTGAAGAAGCAAGATAGACATTCGTAGATTAAATCTCTTATGTTGGCTAAAAGCTTCGTATTCCTCTCTATTAAATGTCACGTTTCCTATTCCTTTGACGGTAAACCTTACTTATTTTTTTTTGTTGTTGCTTTATGTGTAGAATGTTGGTTAATTGAGCAAATTTATGGTTTATAATTTTTTGAACTCCTCGTGAAGAGACATTTGAAACTTGTTATAAAAAATCTAGATTCTGTGTATTGCGGAAACCATACCGTATCCCTTTTTTCCATCTCCCGGAGGTTGTTTTAGGTGAATAATGTTCTCTGTCCCCTTTTGTCAGGTTGTTGCAACATTGATTTTCAGATGTGACGTGCTGCTGTTAGCCTGCCCCATTGGTCTTCAGCTTTTGTTGGTATATTATGCTTTTTAATAGATCCTAGTGAAAAATGAGTACAGTTTCTTTATGTTATTTTTTCTAATGCAATGCACCTTTTAATTTTGAACTAGAGGAACATTTGTTCTTATAATTGTGCATTCATCTCAATTTAATCTTATTGCCTTTTTTCTCATTTATTCATCAATCATGTTTTATTGTTGAAGAACAAGCACCATTTTAGATAGTTGTCTTGATTATGGCTTACATATTCCTGCATTGTTAATTTAGCGTGCTTAGGTTATTCTCAATTAAACCTTTTAGTCTACCACTGTCATCACTAGTCTAATAGAAGGCTGTTCACCACTATAAAGATAAGGCTAAAAGTTGAATCTATGCAATATAAAAAAATATTTTCTTACCCCACCCTTGTTTGAGGCAAAGGCATTGCATTAATGATTAGTAAGAAAAAGTTAATTTGTTTTTTGAAGTATGGAAAAAAGGCAAAAAAAAAGAAGCAAAATGAGTTTAAAAGTTTTTCCAAGATGTTTACCCAAATCAAACCTTTTAGTTTTTAACTAAGAAACTCTACCACGCATTCGCTAAACATCCAAAATTTGTCCTCAAATTAGCTATTTCTTTGCTAGTCATAAATCTGGTTAGGGTTTCCTCCGCCACTCCTTGTAGTTTTAACCTTGCTTTTGATTTTTCTGAAATAAATTGACGATCATAAACGCTCTTCCCTGTAATTATGCCCTTGCTTTTGGTTTTTGATTAAGTGATGCAGAAAACATAAATGTTCTTTCTCACTTCAATTTAAATATGGAGTTTCATGATGATTTGCAATTTGTGTTGCTTATTTCTCATGACTTATATCATTGTGCTTATATTTTCTTTTATAATCCAACTATGAGGTGTGGAAACTTTTTCAGTTCAAAATACAAAGTGTGAGCAAATGATGAGAGTATACCTTTTTGGAAAATTTTTGTGTCAACTACTATGTTTTTTTGGGGATCTCTCATCCCTGTTGTTGTACCCTTTTTGTTCCAATAATATAGCTTTTCTTATCAAGAAAGTATCTACCATTGTTGAAGTACCCCAGTATTGGACAGATAAATTTGAGAATCAAATATTAGGAATTACAAGGACATCTGGTAGAATTAGTTTCCAAGGAACCTTTTTTTATCACAGTTTAGGCTAGTAAGAGGAGGGCTAGGTGAGAATCGGACCCGGACCGTGCCTGGGAAAGTGATACTTGCTCCATTTGAGACAAGATCCGATTCTCTTCAAGGAACATTATTCTATTTGTACTCTCGTTGCTTTCTTGACAGCTACATAAATTAACTAAAGGATTTTCCAGTATCGTGTGCTGCAACTTATTATTACATGTTGTAGTTTGAAAACTAGAGTTGTAAGTTTAAAATCATCTCACACTATTGTCTCACTTCCCTATATTGTTGTGATTAAGGCTTTAGAAATTGGCATTGTTGTATTGTTTTTACGGATTCAAAGTTTCTTTGCAATGGCAGACCAGATCAGTCACATTGTGGAAAGCAATTAAACACTGTATTGTGGCTGCTATACTTTCCATAGGTTGGTTGCCCATTTGCCTTACATTTATATTTTTAATGTTGAGAGTATTAGTATTTAACTCTTCTTCAAGTGAAAGGATACACCTGGCACATTCAATAAAAATATTTGGGAAGTTATGGAAAATGAAATAAAATGGAATTTAAATTCCCCTACTTGAAACACAACAGTAACCTCCGAATGCCTCGACCTGAACAGAAGAAGATATAAAAGAGTAATTTATGCCGAGGAAATATCGCCCACTGATTGCCTTTTCTCATCGTATGATTTCAGTTGTTGATGTTTTCTTAAATTCCATTGCATTTGTCACATTTTCAGGTCTTACAGTAATGGTTGATTCAATAATGTGGAGACGGGTACTATGGCCTGAATTTGAAGTCTTCTGGTTCAATTCCGTATTAAATCGGAGCTCTGAATGGGGTGTATCCTTTAGATTGTGAATTTTTCTTGTCACTTTATAACTATGTTGAGGGTGCTCATGCTAGGCGCCCCTGGTCCATACAGTTTAAGGATTCTTTTAATATTATGTTGAGAAATTTACTATTGGCTGTCCTTAGTACTTGCTTTAGATTTCTCCATTTCACTGGTACTTCACTTCAGCGCTTCCAAGGTCACTTCTTGCTGCGTATCCGCTCGTCATTGTGAGTTCAGACTGCAGATATAATAAGTGTCCTATATACTATATATTATACACATAGAAACTGCTTTGTGATAACTTCTGTATTCTATTATTTGCATGACTATTTCTATACCTTGCCCTTTGCATGGGAACTGAGAGAATTCCTTTGAGTGTGATTATCATTTTTCTAGCCTTTTAAATACACAACTTTTAACGCTGCTTCCTATTTAGCGTGTACACTTGTCGTTTTGGATTTTATGTTTCATTCCTGTTGTAATCTTATGACTGGATGTCCTTTTACAGCTTGGTCTCTTACTTGATAGGAGGATTTTGCCCTGTCTCCTCCCTATTGTATCGTTTGTGGTCATGTATTCCAAATTACCTCACAAGGTATGCCTTGCTTGCATGTGCTTTAATTCTTGATGATATTTTACTACATGTCACTACAACACATTTGGAATGTTGTAGGAGTTGCGCTTTGTCATTGGTTCACTTCCAGTTTTTAACCTGACGGCTGCAATATCAGCAAGCAGGATGTATGGATTTCTTCCATCCTCATTTATTGAATTTACCATTGAGAAAAATTATTGTGCATCACCGCAGAGTGGTTTGTACTATATCTCTATAGTTCATGTCATTAAATAAAATGACTGATGGTTTAGCCTAATTTTGTAGCCAATCAAGGATGAGAAATCCCATCTCAGCTTATTTGTGCTTTTTTGGGGGATAGGGACTCTCTTCAGCCTTGAATAATTTTTTTCCTGATACCTTTCTTCTCTGCTTGTAAATTCTACTTAGTATTTATATACTCCTACTCCTCGAACATGGTGTGGTTACTCTAGGGGAATATTGATCGCATACATATATTCTCCTCTTTCATTCCTCTCTATATGACAGTAAATAGGAAACATGAATGAATGGAGGAGGGAAATATATGTGGATGACCATTGGAATTTGTTTTCTTAATCCTTGTAGATTTAGAGCTACATAGGGCTGATTGCTGAATGAATTTTAAACGTTGTTGCAACGATCTCTTGTTGATTTGTTTTTTTCATGGAGTTGACCCTATATTTAACGTTTTGGCATTGTTGTATTTACAAGAATAGAGGGAGGAGAATTTCAAAAAAGTGGAACTTTTTTGCTTTTAGATAGTAGAGAACATTTAGTGCAAGCGGAACATGGATTTGAGTGGGTCCTAAATCTAAACTACTTAGGTTTAAAACAATTTCTCCAAGAATTTTGAGGAACAAGCCTAATGCCTAAATCTTCATGGAATGAATGTAGTACTAGTAAGATGGTAGTAGCACTATGACTTTTTCTTATGCAATATTGATGTTCATGCTCAAACCAAAATTATCTACTTGGCTGGTTGTCTTGGTTTTTGCTTGTGTGCTGCATTCACTTCTTGTTTAATCTATATTGGTATCTTGTATGTGTTTTTCTTTCTTCTAAATTTGAAATCTTCGCGTATAATGATCCGTTGGAGGTCTGATAATTTTTCATATCACAGATACAATAATAGGAACAAGAGCTTTTGGAGGTTGCTTTATTTTGGAATGATTGGTCTATTTTTGTTGAGGTGGACTTTTACAAAGCATAAGCAAGTTTAATAAAGTAGTGGTCGAGTCTCTTTGTTCATTCTAATTTGAATTATCTTATCTATAGTTTAGGATGCACATCAATGTTCTTCATGGCATCGTACCACAATTACCCCAGTGGCTATGCTTTAAGGAAGCTCCATGAAATCGGTTAGTCCTTTTTTGTGATATGAAAAATGGGTTTGTACTTAGTTCTTAGTATACTCTTCACTCTCCTTTTTCGTTGCTTGTGGATGCACATTTCGAAAGAATTGTACTCATAGATGTAGACATACAGGAGATTTACCCTTTCATTATATTATTCTTAGCTGTTTTTGTTTCAACCCCCAGTCACTTTGGTTTAAGACAAAAGCTGATTCTTTTTTATCATGTCTGTTTATATATAGAAAAATTTCCTTTCCAGATTTTTATGAACTGTTCATTTTTTGTGGTGGGAGAGAATGTCATGTGTAAAGGGGTAGGTTGGTGTGGTGGCTGGGAAGACACAGAGGAAAAGAAAATGTTTATCATAAATATCGTTGAGACTTAAGAAAGCTTTACCTCATAACTTTGTTTTTGCTTGAACAAAATCTGTCTATAAAGTTTCTCTTATTGGACTGTAATAACCCGTTGTAGGGATCTTCAAAGCACAATGGAAGTTTAAATGGAGGTGAAAGAATGAAATCCAAGATGAACTGTAATAACCAAGTTAGGGGCCTCCATATTACAATCAAAGAGGTTAAAGAATATAACCTACCCGATAGATTAGCTTACAGGAATGGTTTTTAAAAGGGTAAAACTCACTCCAATAGATTAGCTGTCAGGGATGAATGAATCAGGGTTTATTGGAAAGAGGGAAGAGTGATCTAGGATGAAAGGTTTATTGACGATGAAAGTATTCATGATAGGCTGGCCTTAGTAGCATTTGATTTATCTACATTTGAGCCTCTCTCTAACTACATTTATGCCATCTCATTTCATGGTTGTCAGTCTGTACTATACTGTATACACACAACTAATCATTGCTCTAAGATGAAGCAACTAATTTAAAAAGTTAAACTGAAGGGTTATTTATGGTGGTATGACTCAGTAATACCAAGGCCTTATTCCTAACCAATGGAAAGAAACAGTTTGGTAGTATGAGACGGATGAAATTTCGCTGATATTCTTAGGAATTGGAACATGAAAGTTTCTTTTGATTAGGAGGGTAGTTTTGACTTGAGAGAGCATTGGCCGAAATCTTGGCTGCCAATTAGCTATTTAGTGTATTCTGCTATACTACTATGCACTGAACTCCTAATGCTCAAGCAGAGATACATATTGATATTGATGCTTGTGGCTTTTGAGCAGGTAATCTGAACAGCACTAGTGAAATTTGGACTCACATAGACACTTACTCAGCAATGAATGGAATTAGCCGTTTTTGTGAAAATGATCTTCCATGGAGGTACGAATAGCTGAGTTTCTCATCTTTGGTTGATTCTTTGAAAAGGTGTGTGATTACTGATTCATGCGTTTCTCTTGTTTTTATGCAATATCAATTCTTCTACATTCAGATAGAAGTGTTCATTCAGGCCATCGGGTCGATTTCGGATCAGGTGTTTCAAATCGTTTCAAAATTGGGTCTTGTGTCCATATCGGTTTCCACATAATTTTAAATTCATTTTGAAATGGGGTCAAAGACGAGTTATGTTACAAGGTCGGGTGATTGTTAGGTTCTTGGGTTTGTTTTAAACACCTCTACATTCAAATAATAATGATGTTTGTGAAATTGTATCATCATCGGCCTCAACAGGATTTTCAGTTGCAAAATGGGTGATTTATGTATCCATCTGGTTTTAATTTTTGTTTCAAAGACAATCGGTCATCTTACAAATTTCTGATAGACGTGCCACATGCTTCAAATCTTGTGGCCTCTATATGTGTTATATGATCTGTAGTCTTTTGTTTCTTCCAAGATAAGATTTGTAGTCATGAAAAGCAAATTCTACGTTAGCTTTATGTCGAGTTTTCTTAAACAAAAAACAATGATATATGTCATCCGTTGATTCATGGTTATCTAGTGAGTTTCAGTCGATAACTTCCATGAAAAAAGTATTGTTACAATTTAGTTTTGTTTTGTTTTGTTTTGTATTTTGCATTGAGGAGTATTTCGAATATTGGCATCCTGTTTTTTCAGTAATCAAACTTCCCCTCAACTGTGCTATATGATGCAGGTACTCCAAAGAGGAGGATATAGCACTTGAAGATTATAATCACAGAAATTTCACCTACCTTTTGAAGTGAGTCACTGATATTCTGAATATTTCCCAAAAAAATAAAACAAAACAAATAGATCTCTTATTCCAGATTGTAGACAAAATAGTGAACCCCCAAACCGAATATAAAGAGAAACCAATAAAAGAAAGGAAGAAAGAGAGTTTAGCAAACTTTATGCACTGATTATTTATTGTTGAGCTACTCTTGTGTTAGACTGTCTCTTGGTCAGACGACCACAAAACAAGACGTCCATATACTAATAATTTTTATTATTTGGCTATTTAACCCAGTATGAGGCGCATCTCACAGTGAGACCGTCTGTGTTTCCTACTGGGGAAATATGGTTGTTTTAATCGAGTTTGTGGCCCAAGAATATAGGCATAAACATGTATGAATCCATCTATAACAATCATTAGTAGACTTGGATTAACTTTTTAACTTGTGTGGCAGTGAGCACTCCTACATCGATGGATATCAGTGCTTGTTTTCTGTGGATGGATTTTCCAGGGTTACCCTTCGAAAGAGTTTTCCGCCCATTGCATTGGTAAGAAGAAACTTTAAATGATGCAGCTCGGTAAAGCTGTACTTCTGAAAGTTCTTGATTTCATTCTTGTGCTTGTGTTCCAGGTGAAAGAGCCGAAGGTGTATGTTCATGGATCTATATGCAACGAGGAAATTTCAAGTAGAAATTTTCCGGGATGTTAGATATCAGTTTCAGGGTTTTGATCCTTATTACTGCTTAGTCCTGATTCCTAATTGTTCTTAATCTGTCGTACGTTGCAATTTGCAAGTAAAAGAACGGAAGTACAAGTTAGTTTATGATCTTTGTATTAGTTACTTGGGATTATTCGTTGGTCTAAGTTGTACTTGCATAGACTTCACTCGAGTTTGGTTTGCGAAATGGTTTTAGGAGCCTCGTGATCATTTTAATGTTTCAGACTCTTTTTGACTCGTGGGTAATGCTAGAGAATTTACGGAATGGATTGTGAAGGTTTGGTTATATGTCAGCCTATGCAAAAGATTTACATGTCCATTTGAATGAAGATGACCATATGAATGATCGTTCTTGGCTATGCACACATAGAAAATATGCAGGGAGGAAAGAACTTGCTCATGGTTGCGTGCATGAGAATGATTGTGAGTATGAAGTTAAAGTTGTTTATTTGTGGGCATTATTGGAGAGTCGTGCTTGTGCGTGTGTGGGGAAGAGCTTGTCGGTGAGGCCATCCGCTCTATGTCGAGAAGCTACGAGAGAAGCCATAATCTACCACTGAGTAGGTGCTTTAGTGTGCATTGTCGATGCATACTTCTGGTTGTTCATTAGTTTTAGCAAAGCAACAAGTTAATTGTGTAGAATTCTAGTTAGATTAGAAGTTTACTGTCGTGTGGTTAAAAAGTCCCTTGTACTCTTTCATATAATCTTGTCCACACATTTAACTTACCATTTTATTTTATATATTAATATTTGGTCTTATTTTCCTTTAAACCCAACCAAACATTAATAAAATAGAAATTTGTATTTGTAGCTACTTGCACAAAGAAGATTACTTGTAGATGAGAAGTGTTTTGGAAAATTATTTGGTTAGGGGTCAAAAGGTATTTTACATTGAATTGGGATGATAAATGTTCTGTTTTCATTTACTTTTTGTACAATTTTAAAAGCATATTTTTGAGATTTGATATGGGTAACTCCATCTACAATTCATTCCCACATTCTTCCCCTATCTTTTACTAATGGCCCACTTTCACTTGTTACCTACTAAGTAGTTGACTCAAATAAAAATTATATTTTTCTCTTTTATCATCTGTTTAGTCTTAATTTTCTGATTTAATAGTTTATCAAAAAGTTAAACTGTAATTTAATTACCCAATCGGTTTGGAGTTGATATTATCGAATTTGAATATTTTTCGAGTCATGTAAACAATTTGATCGAGTATCGTACTAAAACTGACAATTAAATTACTAACAAATAACAACATTAATATAAGAAAATGGAATAGAAGAATAGATTATATTATTATAAAATCCAATAAAGCTAATATTGGTAAAAACTGTTGGGTGAAAATTTGAATTATAATAATCAATTTGTTCAATAAAAAATTATCAATCAAAACAATAGGGAGGGATATTAATACTTAGGTAACATTTATAAAGATCCTCAAATTTTCCCAAAATGACCCCCCAAATAACAAACAAGCCCTTTATCTTCTTTCATCCTTCCATATTTTTCCAGGAAAACCAAAGACAACAACTTTGCTTTTCCTCAAGAAACTAAAATTCCCATTAACTGCAAAAAAATGATGCTTCAATCTACAACTTCAGCATCAAGTCCCCATTTTCTGTCCTCATCTCTTACATATTCACACAATTTCCCATCTAGGTCTTGCTCCTTTATCTCTTTGCCCAACTGTAGACCCTTAAATCACTCAATTCAGTGCTCAATTTCTCAAGTTTATAGCTATGGAACTGTTGATTATGAAAAAAGACCAATGCTAAAATGGAATCATATTTATAAAAGGATTTCTGTGATGGAGAACCCAGAAATGGGGGTTGCTTCTGTATTGAATAAATGTGAAAAAGAAGGTAAGAAATTAACTAAATGGGAACTTTGTAGGATTGTTAGAGAGCTCAGGAAGTTTAGAAGATTCAGACTTGCTCTTGAGGTACTTTAATCAACTCCCTTTTAATTATTTCTTGTGTTACATATTTTACTTGTTTTTGGTGGGATATGGAAAGTAGGAATTAGAGAGGGGTTTTTAGTTAGTGAGTTATCTAGATTATTATTTGTATTATATTGATAATTTTGTTGGTTATTTTCCTTTTGATTCAAATTTGGGATTTGGGATTTGGGATTTTGGTTGTGGTGTGGGTGATAATTGATAATTATTAGTTTTACATAAAACAATTGTTTATTTTGCATGTTATAATTTTTATGTTGGTATGATTTTTATGAATTGTTGATTTGAATGTTCTTATTATGTTGTGAAATCTGGCATTTTAAGATAGAATTGAGAAGAAAAATTATGAACAAGCAATGTCAATGTGTTTTTGAGCAAACAACAAAAACAAAGAAAGGAAAAGGAAAAGGGAAGACAAGTGGTTTAAATGGGTATCTTAAAATACCACTTCAAACATCAAATTTGTATTTCTTACATGTAATCATACTCAATTATAACTAAATACTTAGCATTCAAACACTCACTACATTTTTGTCTCTCTAGCTCAAACACCTTCCATGGTGTTTGCTCACAAATGGAATACAAAGTACTCTTTAGATCTTTTAGTGTTTGCACTCCTTCCCATGTGTTTTGATAGTTAATCTTAGCTTCAAGTTGAACTACTCAGCTTGAGCTATCCTCAACTAACAATGGAGACAACTTCAAAAGGATTGTTCTCCCTTAATGGTTGTGTTCTTTTCTCACTCTACACTCTAGAGTTTCTCTTGAGGATGATTAAATATCAACAAGTATTCACACTTTTAACATACATTGATTTTGGTTTTCAAGCAAGACCCCTTCTTAAAACCCACAAAAGCTTAGAGGAATCGTTCCTAGACTTCCCTAAAGTCGGAATGTGTGCAAGACCTAAATCCTAATTTTTTGACAAAGAGTGCCCATTCAAGCACATATTGTGCTCGTTCAAGCACTCTCTTCCTACATCCTCAAGTATACCCGCATAGGGCACAAAAATCCATGTTTGATTGCTCGTATATAAGTTCTCATTACTCGATCAAAAAGCTCGTTGGTGCTCGTTCAAGTATGGGCTACCTAATGTTACTTCCTACTCATTCGAGCAGCCATGTCCATTGCTTACATGCTACTCGTTTGAGCAGCCTTGGCCACAAGCTACTTTAATGTTGTCCTCTTGTTCTTGTTGCTCGTTCAAGCAACCTTTTCCAATAACATTTGCATAGACTCGCCATCAATGTAGGCCTTCTAGTGCTTGTTACTCTTGGCTAGCATTCCTCCAACGCTTGGTCAAATGTGCTCACTGCTATCTTATTCGACCCAGTGTAACATAATTCGCTTTGAATTCATGATTTTCTCAAATTGACCCAAAAATAGCCCCAAGGCAACCATAAATTACTTTTTCCGATTCGCGATTCGTGGCTTGGCAGGTTACTAGTGAATCTTGTGACAGTGATCCAACCTCCTCCACTTTGTAAGGTTTGGCTCTTGCAATAATAAATTATTTGATTGAGTGAGAAATTCCATGTTTTAGTGATGATAGTGTACTCTTATCATTGTCCGACAAGGATAGCTGAAATAGTTTCTATGCATGATATATGAAGATTATTCACTAGGAGTCTAGGACTATATGAAATGAGAATGTAACAATTAATTAAAAGATTGAATATGACAAGTCTTTCTTGTGGTTAGGCATTGTATCCGTTCATTTTGGTTCACAATGAAACTATTGACTATAAGTATGATTTATTACGTTCTTTGCAAATTCTTAGAACCGCATTGAAATTAAATTAAATTGAACATAAAACTAACTAAAAAGTGAAAAAATGTGAGTGAAAGGGAGTTGAAAAACTTACTAGAATTGGATTAAAGTCATTTGCTTGAGTTTACTACATCATTAAAGCTGTGATAGTTATTCTTTTTGTACTTTTGATTTCTTTATCGGCTGGAATTGGTGAACGGCTGGAATTCATGCTAATATGCTTTTTTCCATATGCCTTAGGATACTTAAAGTATGTTGTAGTTGATCTAGCTATTTGATTTTCAATGCTTTGTCATTCTATGCTGTTTACTGGAAAATAAAATTTGGGGTGATACTTAGCTCGTTAATTTACAGATCGCTTAGGTCATAAATTCCGTAACGTCTGCCTGACTAATTACAAATTGATAAATTTGCACACGACTAGGTCTATGAATGGATGAATAACAGAATAGAGAGGTTCAGATTATCCAGCAGTGACACAGCCATTCAACTAGACCTAATCGCCAAAGTTCAAGGCGTTTCAAATGCCGAAAATTATTTCTTAAGGTTACCTGATACACTCAAAGATAAGCGAATCTATGGGGCTCTCCTGAATGCCTATGTAGGGGCTAAAGAAAGAGAAAAGGCGGAGTCTTTGATGGAGCGGATGAGAAATAAAGGGTACATTGTTCACTCGCTTCCCTTCAATGTGATGATGACTCTTTACATGAAATTCAACGAGTATGATAATGTTGAAAAGCTGGTTTCCGAAATGAAGCAGAAAAACGTACAACTTGACTTATACTCTTATAATATTTGGCTTTCTGCTCGAGGGTCCCAAGGTTCGGTTGAAGGGATGGAACAAGTTTTTGAAGAACTAAACTTAGCGCCAACTATTATTCCCAATTGGACTACTTACAGCACTTTAGCTGCTGTTTATATCAAGTTGGGGCTTCTTGACAAAGCAGAAAAGTGCCTTAAAGACCTCGAGACGAGAATCACCGGACGAGATAGAACACCATATCATTATCTTTTAAGTCTTTATGGAAGCTTGGGAAACAAAGACGAGGTTTACCGTGTGTGGAACACATATAAATCGATTTTCCCAAATATCCCGAATTGGGGTTATCATGCTGCCATCTCTTCACTAATCCGGTTAGGCGACATTGAAGGAGCTGAGAAAATTTATGAAGAATGGCTACCCGTGAAGGTTTCGTATGATCCCAAAGTCGCAAATCTTCTCATGGGATGGTATGTAAGGGAAGAACCTTTTGAGAAAGTTAAGAGTTTCTTTGATCGAATGGTTGAAGGAGGCGGGAAACCGAATTCGGGCTCATGGGAGATTCTCGGAGAAGGTCACATTAAAGAGGGGAGGATTTCTGAAGCTTTATCTTGTTTCCGGGAAGCTGTATCTGCAGAAGTTCCGAAAATTTGGAAGCCTAAACTCTCGAATGTATCTGCGTTTTTGGAGTTATGCGAACAAGAAGGTGACCACATCAACAAGGAAAATTACGTTTTGTTGTTGAAGCAACTTGGTTGCTTTCAAGATGTAACCTATCGGACACTTTTAGTCGAACATGGTATAGAAGTCGGAGATAATGAAGAGCGGTTTGTGTCTGAAAACTAACCCGAGATTGGCATTGAAAGTGAAGAGACTGAAACCGAAGAATCTAATATGCTTCTGTCTATTGCAGAGTAACGAATGGTTGTCGATGATATGTGTTCATTTGTGTAATGGTTCTATGTCAGATATCTATGATGCATGATGTCATTTGCTGTAAGAGCCAGTTCCAGAGCTCGGGGAGGTCAGATTAATACCATTCCTGCAATATTCTACATGGGTTTTTGTCCTTTGCTATAAATAGCCTTTCATGACCTCGATTTTCTCTTGGATATCTCATCTCTATTGTATACCGAATTGTCTCTGTTACTAGTTAGGTTGCATATCAGTTGTGCAACATGTAGTGTGCTTGGTCATGTATATGATTTTGGTTTTATTTGCTATCACTAGAAGATCCTTGAGATGGAATTTGTATGAGTTTGTACTTCTAAATGATGATTATAGTTGATGCTTCACAATTTTGACAATTAGTGTATTGATGGTTTTGGTGTAGGGTTGTTATATAGATCAAAATTGCTTACTAAATTGTCCTTTGTCTTGTTTTTCTTATTATTAAGGGTATATCCAAATACCCTCTCCAATCTCCATTATAGTTGCAAAAGTTTATTATTGATGCGGTATATACTCGCTCTGTATACTTTTGAGTTTGCATCATATGACTCAAATATATAAAAGCTTTTAGTCATATGATGTAAATTTAAAAGGACGGAGAGAATATTAAATATGGAAAAGCTTGAGTATTTTAAAATGAGTTGAACGGTGAATTTTAAAAGGCACTAGGAAAGAGAAAAACTAGTATAAATAAGAAGGGGACGAGCAAAAGATATCAGATCTTTTATTCACATATTACGTAGAGTTTTATATTCGCTATGGTGTAAGCCTCTTAAAAATTTGTGTTTTTTTTTCATTGTAATACGTTGGATTACATTCAATATGTTACATTTACATCTTAAATAAGTTCAAAGCATAGGCAAATCTTTTTCTTGATACGAATGAATAGACAGATCTTAAATAAGTTCAAAGCATAGTATACAATTTCAAATGCAGACACGATTATAGTAACGGTTGTGAAATTATACCGTCTTGGCCTTATCGAAATCAGCAAGTCTTGTATATGATATTGTCTCGACGAAACCATATAAGCTTCCCATTTAAAAACTTTTAAAAATTTAATTTATTAAATTGAAACACAATGTAACATGACATGACATATTTGATAATTGTCTTTATTTTTTTAAAATTAAATATTACGTCAGTCCATATTAAGCCGTCTTACGGTGAGACAGTCTTCTTATGGAGAATTTATTTATCGAAATAAGGGATGTAGTTTGTGAATAGATATCAATGCAAAATGATAACCCCAATTCACTCATCAACCCGATAAGAGCAGTTAATTTCAAGTCGAGTTCGCCATCAACCCTCTAAGAGAGGGCATTCTGAAGTCTTCTAATAACTGCATCACCGTGCCATTACCGAGCCCGTCCCTTTATAGTGCACACAAGGGAAAATGAACCAGCATAACCAAATCACCTTCAAAAGGCATATGCAAAGATGGAGCGATAACTCTAGATACCATCTTGCTGCCCCAACACTTACATATTGAAGCAATATGAATGAAAGAATGCAACACACAAAAAATTACTTTAATGTGCAATAATCATATAGAAAGCCTTTATTCAAGCTAAGAAATTACAGGAGCTCGAGTACATCCAATTTCGATTCCAGTCAGGATGATCGAAGCTCCTCTGCACAAAAAAAATATTTAAGGCGAATCAAATACTAATCAACATCGTTACTTACGCATAGCATGTCATCCTTTTCTCCGGGAATAAGGAACGAGAATGAATTTGCTGTATCGTCAAAAGCAGTTTGCGGGAAATCTTGAAGCCCATTAAGACTATAGTCGTAGTTTAGCAAAGAGAAGAGAGAATCTTCGATATTCACCCTCGTATCCATTACAGTCGGGGCAACATTTACGTTAGCAACACTCGACCCAAAGCTAAATCCCATATTTGGAGCATTATTGGCGGTCTCGCAGCTTTCTACAAGATTTGAAGGCCCTGATGTTCCTTTATGCTCCTCGCAAGGAATGGCGGGAGTATGGCCCTGGAAAAGTGCGATATGCCCGAAAAGTTTGTCTTTCCGAGAGAAGGTTGTGCCACAAGAACACAGCCATTTGTCCCTGCCACAATGCTTTTCATGGGTCTTCAGATCAGCAATAACCGAAAATTTCTTGGTATGGCATCGGCTACAAGTATAGCTCTTATCACAATGAGTTCTTTTGTAATGATTTTTCACACACAAAATAGTTTTTAGAGGCTGAAATTTCTTATGCTCCTTATTCCTCTTGCACCCGATAAACGGGCAGGAATACCGCTTTAGAAGAACCTTTTCCGAGCTAGATTCCTTATTAGGTTTCGCCAGAGCAGCCGGAGTTTTGTACTCGTCTCCGTGACCTCTCATGTGCATCCTCAAATTAGCATCTCTTTTGAACCCCTTTCCGCATATGGTACAAAAGTGCGTATGAGGTGCGAGAATTTCTTCCTTTTCTAATTGCAAGATTTCGTATGATCCGGGAGGAAGGTGCTCTTCTTCCTTACCCTCGTCGTCTTCTTTCAGTTCATGATCATGATGATCTTCTTCCATGTTGCAGTTCATTTCAGTCGCACAATTCGCCATTACATCCACCGGCTTTGGATTCTCCACGGGTTGAACCTCGGCAACAATTTGCTGTCCTTGCCCTACATTGTTTTGTGACATTAATCCGGTGCTGACATTTTCCGCTGAAGGAAAAAGAACCCTATTTAATTGCAAGCCGGGAGTGACAGCAGAAAGGTTGTGCTTCATTGACGGAAGAAGACTGCCAGCGGTAGATATTAACTGGACGATAATGGAAGTAACATCGCTCGTGATTAGCTGCTGCTGCTGCTGAATAACGAGCTCGTCTTGGTTGCCGGGAACTTGAGCCCTTTGTCCAGCGATCATATGAACAAGCTCTTGAAGTTGGTGAATTTTTTGTTCCAAGAAAGATAGATTGTTGAGCATTGTTCTAGGATCCCAATTACCTTCATCGGGCATTTGACTCATTTCATCCCCATCTTGTTTCAGAATTTTATCCGGGTTACCAGAATTGGCAACAAGGAAAGGCGACGACTGAGAGGATTGGTTAAATTTTGGGAATGCAGGATTTATATTCATGTTGTAGTCAAGGATAGATAGATCTTCCCAACTCGGCTGCTCCTGAGAACAAAAAGTGGTGATTAACTGACGGTTCATAGATTATTCGAGATTCATAAACACTAACAATCAACATTCAAGCAAATGAAATTCTTTACTTTTCGAATGTGGACAAATTGGTTCAGACTATCAAGAAAGATTCTCTAAAATTTTAACATTTAACGACGACAATAGAAACAATTCATTAACCCAATGCTATTAAGTGACTTCCACCTAAGCGGTGTCTGGGGGCGGATGTACGTAACATGATCTTTAGAGATAACAATCAACAATTAAGCAAAAAAACAAGTTTTTTAACTTTCCAAAGAACAAATTGATTGAAAAGATCAAGCTAGATTTTTAATATTTTAATGTTTGATTGATAGATATAAATCATTTTAAGCATTTCGAAGCTTGGGAAAGGGGGAACATAAAGATGCGCAGGAATGGAGCCTACATGCTAACACCGAAAAGGTTCTTATTAAGGAACCAACTCAACCAAACGCTTCAACTTATGGTTAAGACCCCATGATATGTTATATACTATACCACATCCCCCTTATAAGAGGGTTCTTTGGGCTAGAATTATGAATGCAGTACATGCCCTCTACACATCCAACGCTAAATATTTCATTTGAAATGAAAAGTGAATAAGATTTGAATGACCTTTCGTCATGTGAGCTTTTGATATCAAGTCAAGAAATCAGCTCAACCAAAAGCTTAAGTTAAGAATTTAACCATAAGCTTAGTGCCTGGGATATGTTTTCTACTCTATCGGTTTTGTGGTAAAAATTCAAGAAAAAATGAATAAGAGAGTAGTTGAAAAAACAACATTTTTAAAAGGTAGTTATTTGAAAAAATAAAAGTGATTTTATGAGGTATTTTCATAGAAAAAGTCCTTCAATTAACAATCAAACTTATACATGAATAACGCCACAACCTTAGAAAGAGAACAAGATAAAGCAATCCCTACATTCATTTTCAAAAGCTACAATACATGCTTATTCTATAAGTCATTCGCCAATACAACCATGGAAAACAATAACGGCCTGTTTGGTCAGTGGTACCAAATGGTGGGAATGGGATTGATTTATAGCGTAAAATTTCATCAAAAGTTCTATGTCATTTCCATGGTAATGAAACTTTGATCAAAAAAAAAATTGTTTACAAATTTCCATTACCACCTAATACCATCTCGCCCAATGGTAATGCATTGGAATGAATTTTATGAAGAAAATAAGATGATTGAAGTTAGACAAGAATGGTCATCAAGGTAGCCAAGAGATTTTTTAACCAAAATTACACTAGTTTTCATTCTCATTACCACTAGGCTGTAAGAGCTTCCAAGCAAATAGATCTGCATTCCATAACGATACAGTAACGACTAACGGAGATAGGTTGGACTAGGCTCAGCACAACATGTCTAGATGTTATAATAAGGTACCGGGACCTCATTGAGCACAAGATATCACACAACTATTTACAATAGCCTCACATAGGAGTCAAAAGCTACAACAGACCTACAAATTACAATCACTTGTATACCCTCACATGATTTTCATCGATTTGGAGAAGGCATATATCGGTACAACAAAGTACCAAGCGAAGTCTAAAGTAGTACCCGACTAATCTCTATTCCTTATAGTGGATTATTCTCCACTCCTATGCTATGTTACTTGGACTCAGGCACTGTTGGATACTGATAAGTGTCCAAGTGTCGGATACTGATAAGTGTCCAAGTGTCGAATACGTCTAAATATTTAGTTCTACGCCTAAAATGAAGTGTCTAAGTGCCATACCAATGTCCAAGAATCAAGGATCGGACACGGGTACGTGAAGCAAAATGAAGAGTCCGAGTAAAATAACTCCTATGTAATTTTTGGCTCATATTGGGAGACTTTCAAGTGAATCTATGCATCTAATCTAAGCTTCCTTTTAGTCACTTCTTGTTTATTATTATTGGATAGCAATTAGATCCAGGCAAATCTCTAACAACATGAATACTTAACATTAAAGTAACGACACCAACAAGCTCAGACAATTAAAGAACAGCCCAATTAGAAACCTGCACAAAGGAACAGCAAGAATATACAAGTGCAATAATCAAGATTTATCCAATAATTCAATTTCACCTTCAACTAAATCAAAGATTATTAGAGTTGATTTTTCTCAAGTACATCACCCAATAAAGACCTCAACTTGGACAACATCTAGGATAAATCCTATGTTCGATCGGATACGAGTAACAGATTAAGACCAAGCATCAAGATGTATCAATCCAACTTAAACAACAGAAAAAAAAAATAAAAAAATAAAAAAATAAAAAAAAAATACAGCAAGATTGCATAAGAAACTCAAGAAAACAGATAACAAGTTCTAATCTTTATCCAATTTAAGGTCAACAACCAACTTGAATTAAACTTAAACACCAAAAAAAACTAAGTGAAAATCATTATAAATTGCATCAAAGTTCAAGAAAACAGATGACAAACTTCTATTTTAGGCTAATTTGAGGTCAACCCACAATTTAAAACCCAATATTTTTTCAATTTTTACAGACATACATCACAGATCTTCCTCTTAAAAAAAACCCCAGAAACTGAAATAAATCAAACAATCAAAAAGAACAATTTTTTCAATAAATAAAATCATTATCTTCATTTTTACAAATAACAAGAGAAAACTCACCAGATTTAGGGTTTCAAAACTCCTTTTTGTCAGCTTTGTGCCCTATTTTCCATCCAGAGAAAAAAAAGTTACCCAAATGTTGGAAAGGGGAATCAGAGCTCAACAAGATTTAATAAATAAGCACCAAACAAATAAAAAAAAAAAAATAAAAAAGCTAAAAAATCAAATGATTCAATGAATTAGTAGTAGCACTTTGGCAGCATTATTCTGGGTTACCCCAGTTACAGTTATACACTATATGGGACCCACATGAGTCAACTATTTGATCATCACCGTTTATTTTCCACTACATTCAGTCCCAGTCTCAATCAGCACCGTTTGTTGATGGGTCTTTTTCTGAGTATACTATATCAAAAATTGATAGCACTAAAACATTATTAACAACCATTAATGTGTAATTTGGTGATAAATTTATAATTAAATCACAAAATTTACATCTATAAACAAAAAACAAAAATGGGTATAGAGGAAAAAGCATTATAATTACCCAATATGAAAAAAGTTTTGATCTTTTGATTGATGGCAGGAAATTGTGAGTTGTTTTCACACTAGAAGAATCAAATTATGAAGGGCAAATAAGTAATAAAGGGGGTGAGAAAAAAAAAGTGAGTTTGTACTTTGCTGGTTGTAGGAAGCCATGGTTTGACACCTGCAAGCTGCAAGGAAGGTTCCCAAGAGGGAAAATCAATGAGCCATTTAAGTTGCTTGGAATAACTAAAGTCAATGCCAACAATTTAATGATATACCCAATTTCATTGCTAATCTAAGGGCAATTCACCATTTATTAATACCGATACTTGCAATTGTCTATGACATATTTGATTAATATAGTTTCACAAATTCTGAAAGACCATTTGAAATCTGACCGACTCTTTAGAGGAAAATGTAAAGCAAATTACTCAGTGAACATTAAGGATATGTACGTAAGCATTTAAGATATTATAAGTATTGCATGCTTATTCGATGAGCATTAAAGGATATTGTAAGCAGGCATTAAGGATACGGTAAGTAGACATTAAGGATGATGTAAGTAGACATTAAGAATAATGTATATAATCATTAAGCATACTATAACTAGGCATTTAGGGATACTACAAGTAGCATTAAAAATATAGTAAGTAAGCATTAAAGATATAGTAAATAGGCATTAAGCTTTAATGAATTACATATTTTGTTTTCTCTTGTTGATAATGGTGATTACATATTTTGTTGTAGTTTTTTTTGTTAGTTATGTGTGGAAGATTCTCAATTTTGGATGTATTAATTTATTTACTTTCAAGACTATTTTCAAGACTATTATATAAGTGGGATATTGTTGATTTTGCTTCATTCACGTCATAAAGTACTTATAATTTAAGGGGATGTTTGATAATTAGCTTATAGCTTATATCTTTAGTTTAGTAGATTGACTTATAACTTTAGTTTATGAAATTAGCATATATTATACTATAAAAAAAGTTAAAAGTTAAAAGTTAGTATAAAATACAGTATTTATAACTTTTTAGTTGCACATAGAATGCACTATAAAAAAATTAAAAATTAACTTTTAACTTTTGGCTTTAAAATTGACTTTGGAAAGCTGTTTTACCAAACACATATACGTATTGATTATCCACATCAAAAATCAAATAAAAAAGAAAACGTTACCGTGAATAATACAATTTTTTGTTAATTTCCCTATAGTAATACCAACTATTGATTAACCATGAATAATATCAACTTAAAGAGGTGTTTTCCTAGAAAATCCCTAACATGTAAAAAAAATCAAACTATGAGTGATTATAAGATAAAAAAATTGATAAATTAGTTAATAAACTAAAGTTTGTATTATTCTAGGAAAATACCCCCTTAAGTTGGTATTATTCATGTTTAATCAATAGTTTGTATTATTATAGAAAAATTAACAAAAAATTGTATTATTCACGGTAATTTTTCCATCAAAAAATTAATCTAAATGTCATTTAACAAAGAATACTCTTATTTGACACACAATGTCTTTTATTTCTATTTTCGTTAGGTCTAAGATTTATGATTCTTTGATTTTGAATTAAAATGGACTACATTAAAATAAGTCGTTAAATTAGGTCCAGTCTTACTTGACATACTTAAAGTCGTATATACTCACCCTGCCACATTCACATACATTTGACCTTTCAAATCCTTTCCTAACTAGAAATCGCTTAATAATATTTGAATAACGTAACGTATCTACTTACTCTTATCTGATATATTTAAAAGTCCAAAATTAAAAAACAACACATGTTTAGACTTTAGAGTATTGAATATGTATGATAAAAATTTAGTAGCCAACTATAATTTACTTCATGGTTTGTTGGCGTGGTGGTTTATGATTTGGGCAATGACATGATCATAGAGAAAACTAAGGATTTTTCCTCCATACAATTAGTTTCTTAGGTTTGATTTATGGTTGTAGATTTGCTTAGGTCACCTTCAATGAATTTCAAGTTGAAAAAGTTAATTTGAGTGGATAATAGTCCAACAAATATTATATAAATATAGAAAAAAAAAGGCTAATACTTTTTTTTTAATTTAGAAAAAAAAGCTAATACTTTGTCTTCTTTTAACATTAGTAAAGTTTAAGAAGACAACATTTTGTATGGCTCATGATAATTTCAAAATACATATATATATATATATATATATAGAGAATATTTGACATCTTTGTTAAGTGTGTTTATTGTCCAGTTTTCAACAGAAAGCCTTATGTAAATGAATAAAATTTACTTTTTGTACAATTTTAAAGTAAATTTTAAATATTAATATCTCTAAATGCTTCATTAAAAATTACAAAAATGGAAAATAATAAAATTTACAATTAGACAAATTTAACAAAATTTCACATATACATGAATAGTTTTTAATGTATCTCTTAAAAATTTTAATTACATTTTTCTCTTCCAAAGTGAAAAATCTTAGGTGAAAAAAAAAAGAATAGAATATAAAACATATGTAGAGATTCACTTAATTGGATTTATCCATACATACTTATTGAATCTTAGCTAAAAAATCATTCTATCTATGGTTATAATAACTTTTTATACGCTCTCTCCAATTTACTCTGTTTTAATTGTGATTTACAAAAATATTAAGACAACAAGAAATCACAATAAAAATGTGTCTATATTTACAAATTTGGAGGAGACTAAAATAAAAAAACTTTTGTGTACAAATTAAAAAGGAAACTACTACAAAAAGTTGTCCACATGTATTAAGGAGGAACCACAACAAAATAAGGTGCCTACAGATGTCAAAAATCATTACTTAAGGTAAAATTGAGATAATTAGGGTGAATTGGCTTAAAAAGAAAATTAAATATTTACAAAAAATTAAAGTATATAATTATAGGGTAGGTTGAGAGAGGAAAAATTTAAATAAAAATCGAATCCAAAACTTTTACCCAAATTATTCTTAATAAGCTATACAAACAAATTTTATTCTAATAAGTTATTATAAAATTGTACTTCAATAAGTGTCAATTGTCATGAATGTTTCCCACGTTTTTTGTCATTGTTAGTCCTTAAAATTGCATATCGAACTATCTTTATTATAATAATTATATTGATATATTATTATATATTCTCATTTATTTCATTTGTTTTCAATTACTTTTTTTACACTATTTTAGCTTGATTTCAACTAATATTTACACTTTTACACCTTAAAAAAACCAATTGTTTATTGAAATACAATCTCATATTCAGAAAATAACAAGATCAAAATCTTAAACCCAACAATATAAACTTGACTAAAAAACTAAAACAAATCAGCACAAGAAATAAAATATATTGACATGAAATATTCTTACACATAATTTTTTTCATCTAAAAAAATAATTAATTTTTTCATTGGGACTCTTACAATGCTAAAGTTTGTAGGTCCAAAAAATCTCATAAAGGAGATAAAATGACGAAAATGAAGCACTAAAAAATAGAGCAAGTATAAAACAATATGGACCCATTAAAAAAATAAGAAATATTATTGTAAATAATATAAATTTTCTTTAATTTTTCTATATTAGTACAAATTTTTGATTAACGATAAATAATACCAATTTAGTGAGAGTTATTCTAAAATGATAATAACTTTTATTGAACACTAATTTAGCTTTGTTATTAGTCAAATAATTTGTTGTAAACAAAAGTTAGTATTATTCGGAATAAACATTAGTAAATTAATATTATTCATAATTAATTAAAAATTAGTATATCATATAGAAATCAAGATAATTTTCTCGTTGGGACTCTTGTAGAGCTTAAAGTTTGTAGGTCCAAAAATCCCATTACATTAAAGGTAGATAAAATGATGAAAAATAAAGCATTAAAAAACAGAGCAAGTATTGGACCCATTTATGACGAGTCCCTCCCAAAAATGACATTTGCAATGACGAAATATTGATGTATATCATATGAAAGCTGCATCCATACATCTTTACCACATTGTTCCACGACAACACCATTCATCATCATACAAAATTTATCCAGCTTTTGCAACTGTGCCAAGAAAAAACGACACATGAACGAGATTTAGACCGTTTGAAGCGATGCATCAACAAGAGGCTTGCAAACGAGTTTTCTCGATGGTTGTAGGTAGATTACTTGCTTAGAGCTTTCAGTGTCAAATGTGCAATGCCTACAAAAAGAAGGGTGTAATTGTAACATATTTGTCATGATTGGCGGTTACTAGTGATTAAGTCATAGTCATACTCATAATCATTAATCCAGTATTTTTCACTAGTCGGGGTTCAGGAAGGGAGGAAGGTCACGGACAGACCATACCCGTACCCCTCCAAGTAGAGGGCATAGAGGAATGCACGCACTGAAATACTCCCCAAAATGATGGGCCCTGGTAGGGCCCAGTTAATGTTTAATCTTTTAGTCTCCTTTTTAACTAGTAATCTCGTTGTAGTTTACGAATGGAGTAATATTGTTCATATTGAAGTCAAAATTGAACAACTTTTACAATCCAATTTTGAGTAAATGTGAAGTTCAAGGTACAGAGATAGACCAACCAGCGTATCTTATGTCATCCCATCGTTGAAAATTCACTGTTCATGGAAAATGGCGACCTGCACAGTACAGTTCAGTCTCCTGTGTAATGATGTAGATATCAGAGAAAAATATCTATACAAGGTTTTCCCACTAGCAAGACATTACTCAAGCACCCCTATCACCCATAATTATAAACTTCAATTATACAACATGAACAAAAACAAAAATGATAAAATGTTTGTAGTAGAAAAATCTAATGTTCCCAAATAAAAATCTACTGTATATGCATGGCGCAGGTCCCACGGAAAAAATCTAATGTTCCCAAATAAAAATATCATGATTATATATCAAAAGCTGATAATGTTCTTGAGCCAAGTGCCCTCACGTGCAGGCACTAGAGGTGTTCATTCGGGTCATCGAGTTGTTTTCGGGTTAGGTGTTTTGGGTAGGCTTGAAATCGGGCTTTGAATCCGTATTGTTTTTTACATAATTGTAAATCATTATTGAAGTCGGGTCAAATCAGGTTCAGTTACAAGGTCGGGAAGATTTCGGGTAATCGGATCAGTTTTGAACACCTCTAGCAGCTAGCTGGCCCGCTGGGAAAAATTTAGCTAACAGAACGTACCTCAACGTCAGATATACTTACTTGCACCCTCAAATTCATGAATTTAATCAATTGAGTCCTACATCTGCAACTTAACGATTTAGCTTCCTTTCAATAAGCTGAACAATTTAGCTATGGTAACCGAATCATTCGTTGTGTCTCTTTTGGATAACCACTCATCTTTAACATGCACATCAACGTCCCTACAAAGAAACATGAATATCGTCTCAGATCTAACCACTTGTTAAGAGATATACAACACATATGGATAACATTACCATTAGTCGTCTTACCTCCTCAAGGAAAGAACTTGGTAGTTTCTTCTAAGTTCAAAACTGTATTTTTCAAGGGCTTCTTGGACATATTGTTTTCCCACAATTCGCACGGAAGCTGCGTTTAACAAATGCTCCAGAGATCCGTGTTTTTTAATTAGCTTAAGAGCAGTCTTCCGACCAAAACCAGGGACCAGATTCTGGATTCCAGGAACACCGTCAACTTCATCGCCTATAATGCATCCTACAACATCGAATCTCCTTAGTTCTTATAGAAGAATTTGCATAGTCACGTACAACAAGCATCCATAGATTACTCGTCTTATTTATACTGAGCTAACGGCTCCGCAAAGTTATGGCTATTCTTGTTTCAACAAATATTTATGGTGAGCAAGTTCTTATAGTATAAACCATTAGCACACTGAGAGTCAGATCGAGAAAAAAATTTCTTGACGACATTGCTTTATTGTAATTTTAACATTGATCCAGTATTACAGTTGTAAAATTGTAAAATAATTTTCCATATCATAAGCATAAAAAAAATAGATAAAATGGTGTCCTTGCACTCCACAAAGAAATTTCTGAGCACTTTCTATTCCTTCCTCCTAGACTTCACAACCTCCTTTGGCGAAGACCCCTTCATATAGCCCTAATGCCTTAAATTACAAAGCTAAAATGAAATACTTGAAAATAGGGAAAAGCATAGTTGGCATAGCCCTCAGTTCCAACACAAATATGCAGGAAAGTCAAAAAAACAAGCTGTAAAGACGGGAAAACCCAGCATACTGAAAGAAAAGACCAACACAAATGAATTGAACTTGTAGATAACAAAGGAAGAAAAAAAACTCACTTAGACTTAAGTCAGACTGTGGGTCACAATTATATTGAGCAAAATATTGCTTCAGTGTGTAAAATGACCACCTTTTGAGTTCTGGCACAGGTTGAACAAGTTGCACATCTTCTGATATCAATTGCTTGAAATCTTTATCTGGCGAAGCAATGACCACTTTCATTCCTTTATCTAAGACTTGGTTAGTCAGCGTAGCTATAACATCATCTGCTTCCTGACCTTCAATTTTCAAGATCTGAAAACGTTTAATTTCATTCTCAGAAATGACAGACATCAAAGCAGGATCAAGTATCCTGTTCATCTTGTTGAGGATTTCAACACTAACCAATCTGTTCTCTTGTCTCTAATTTCGATTATTGGAAGCCGAATACCTCCTCCGTCCCTATGAGAATGCACTCAAAATGTTTTGGGTGAAATTTAGTGAAAAGGGAAATTGGGTTGGAGAATAAGACAAAAAACAAGTTGATGAATGATGATAGAAATGAGTGGTTAAGATGGAGAGAGATAATAAGTTTGTGAATGAGATTAAAAGAAAGAATGTGGGACCATTGCCAAAAAGGGAAATGGTACAAAATGATCGGGATAAACTAAAATGGAAAGTGATGCAAATTGAGAGGGACAGAGGGAATATCACACAAGAATATTAAGCTTTTGGCGGAATTAAGCACATTGGATATCATTAAATATTGTAGCTGCATCTACACCAACCAATCACCCACTGCTCGCTCAAAAGGAGCATTTATAATCAACAAAAAGATTTGATGTCCTATAAGGATTTGGGCCAACTCAATGAAATATCCAAATAATTTTTAGGACTTTGTTAGAGTGAAAGATTCGTCCAATCCCCTTTTCTTCTCCGTTTCCAGGTTTTTGTTTTGGCCACGAGAGCTCGTGCAACTTTTGATACACTTGTGCACAGTGAAAAATAAGAACATAATCTTTACAAGTTTTTTGAGTTATAGTCTTCATAAAAAATGACATGAGGCGCAACGAGACGGAAAGGAAATTGGAGCCTAGGCATAATGTGCACTTTCCGGCTAAATTAAAATTCTAATTATTTTTAAGGGAAAAAGTTATTATAAAAAGAGAACAACATACAAGGTTAAGGATGTCTCCATTCATTCCTACAAAGATCATCAAGAGCAAAATCTGAAACAAGCAATTGGACTTGGCCCAAATTGTGGCTAGGAATTTGGCTCTCTCCCAAACAACATCTAATGGAAGAGCTCTAGCCCTTAAAATTTAACTAGTCTTTCCATCCAAATGGTCCAAAGAATGGCAAAGAAACGAATGTAAAGGATACAAAATGTTTTTCCATCAAATTTTCCAGCCAACAGTTCCATAACAAATACTAGTAATATTAAGGATTTCAACACTAGAACATTGCATACAATCATGCTATAGCAAGTGCATAGATACCATCTAAGATCCTTGAACCACCAACTTTACAGAAATAAACAGTTTAATAACAGTGGCCAACTTACCGGCACATTACAGTCCTTCAGAAAATCAACAATAGTTTGCTGGGACCTTCTGATAGGAAGCTGTTCGAGTCCCTTTGGAGTATATATGCGCCTTAAAAACTTTATCCTGTGTGCTTTATAAGATGGTAGTATTTGTTTCCGATATTCATGGCCACCTTCTCCATCAAATACCTACCAAATAGTATATCCTGTCAATCTAAAAGGACAATGGCACACACACACCTAAAGTTACAACAATAAAAATTGAAATAATTGCTTGATTAGAGTCTAAGTATAAAACATAACCACTAATGTTACCAAGATCCCCAGGTTAGAAATAACTTTGATGAACAGATTGAATTTCAATGACTATGACAGTGTTTAAAGGAAATAAAACAAATGCAAAAGAACACAAGGATTTAAGGAGGTTCACCCAACAATGGCTACGTCCTCCGTGGTGTGTAGTTACTTGCTTATATTATAACAATTGAGAAATACAACTCTTACAATGAAGTATTACAAATGATGTAAAAGAATGCAAAGGCTATGTGTTTAGGCTTGGGGTTTGTGTTTGATGTGTTTGGATGATCACTTAAGCTCCCTATTTATAGAGCTAATTGCATTTAATTATAATACATACTTAATACAATAGATTAAAGACATAATAAACTGCTCCTCATGAAAACAGAACGTCAAAAACAGCATCCTAGGCTCAGCAGCAGAGCCGCTCGTTCGAGCCACCAGGCTGCTCGTTCAAGCGGGTATCAGATGGCAGCTACTGACTTCTCCTCACGAACTGCTTGTTTGAGCATGAGACGTCAGAACCTACTGTATTGCACTGCTTTTTATGCTCGTTCAAGGCAACATACCCTACTTGGATGCCTCGTTCAAGGCATCGTGTGTAACATCAGAAACTTTTCAAATCCTCATTAAGAATCATTCATCACACTCCATAATTCACATGCTTAAATTACATACTTTCAAAATTCCCTCATAACTTCAAAGAATTAAACCACGAACTTAAACACCACAATCAATCACACACATTAAGTCACTAACTTAATTCACCCATTAGACATCCTCATAGGATCCATCCCATGAGTCACACATGAACGCACACTTGAATGGTGCACTCGAGTCACACCGTTAATCTCAACAAAAATAACATGGTGCTAAGCAAGAACAGTGTGTTCTTGTTTTCGTAACTGGTAATTTTCTTCCGAAGTGTTCAAAATTCAAAGAAAAAACAGAGTCAAATGGAAAACTTTTAAATGAGAAATAATACAGCCAACGTAACAAAAATTCTACAAATGGAGATTTAATGGGGAAGAGAGGAGCTAATGAGGGGAATAGCTTTACAATGAGACTTTAGTAGACTAACAATGACCTAGGAGAGTGGTATTTATAGGAAAGCATAGGCAGAGGCATAGGAAAGACACCACAAAAACAGCCAACGTAACAGAAACACGCAGAAGCTCGTTCGAGCACTTGCTGCCAGGCACCTTCTGGTTGGTCAGCTTGCATGATCAACGTGTCCAATGGTCCCCTATATTCCCTCTTTCCAACCTACACTTCTCCTAGTCTGATTTCTTGCCTTGCTCTCCAAGGTTTACACCAACCAATGATTGCTCAATCATTGGTACTTAGATTATTCCCCCTCTAACCAATGCCAAGCAAGCACATGACCCTTCTCTTACCATACTAACACACTTAATCAATTGCTTTAATTAAGTCCTAATTACTTGGTGAATCAAGTCACCTCTAATCCTAACATGTATTAAATAGTATATTGGCTTAACAAGATTACAAGGCAACCAATTGGCATAATGCTATTGTTTTTCTTACACTTCTAGATAGGCCTTCGAAGTCCAAACCTACTCTATAAAAGAATAAGGTGCATCAGTAAAATCGAACTAAAACGAGAAATGGTTCCCGTCCTCAAATTAAGGACACCTTGATTTCTTGAAGCACACTTCAATAAGATTCTGAAATACCCGGTTCCACATGATGAATATTATCCCGGAAATATGTCAAAGTGAATAAAGCATTAGTCAATACTCAATACTTCCTAGTTCCAAGTTCCAACATCACCTTGAAGAGCAATTGTTACCAGCACAACAACACTACATGAGCCATGGATTTGAAGATTATGACCATTGTCCATTACTAATAGAGTTAAAGACTACCCATCTTGTTCTAAGTTAGACTATTGAATTCTCAGAAACCATAATCAAGCACTATCATTTCAACTATAATTAAATTCATTTAAGAAAAGTATGCAACAACACAAAAGCTACCTAATTTCCCACATGGGATTCAAAAGCTAAATAAAAATTAGAAATTCAACTCTAAATTAGTTGTTAAACCCATATCACAAGCAGGTTCAGTGCCCTATCTGTTCATGTTTCTGAAATCATCTTTACTAAAATTACTTACATACAAGTATGAAATTTAAATATAACCCACAAACTAAAATTGGAAAAGAATGTTGGGACAAATCAATGGTGAAAACCATTACTAAATACAAGATCGATTATGTTGAATTAGAAGAACAAATAAAAGACCCTGATTCCACTGCACGAGAGATAATCTAGAGAACGAGAGCGATTAGATCTTCTAAATTAATACGTGTATTCCCTAAAGTGATGACCCTTAATGTTTTCACCTTTGATTTTCTCTGATAATGGGATGACAGGATAAAACAAATACGTATAACTTAGAAACCACAACAGCTATACATAATAACTTGTGACTAGTATTAAGCACATCATAGAATACAGTCATAAAATGAGGCCCACAAGGCCACGAACTATTAATACATTCAATCCCGAAACGCATATGACAGTTTCATTAGATTATAGTGACATAAATATTTAAATATAAGCCGAATTTTCCGCATGATATCCAAAAATTGGATTGAAAAATACAGAAATTCAACTCTAAATTGACCACTAAACCCAACTCACAAACAGGTTTAGTACTGTTTTTGTGCATGTTTCAGAAATCATCTTTTAGTTACATAGAACTATAGAAGTATGAAACCGGAAAACCCCCACAAACTAAAATTGAAAAACAAATAAGATAAAATAAACAATCATATCATTTCAAAATCAATACAATTCAATAATTCACCAACAAAAAAGGGAAAAAGAGAGAAGAAATTACAGCAATGACAGGATGATGAAGGCTAACTTCAGACAAAAATAGAGAAATCCAATGGGCAAAAGAGTGCAAACTAGGAGTATTTCCTTTGTAACAAATAGGATTTACATCCAAAAAGAAAACCCTTTCCTTAGTTTTTGTTCTCCCAATTGGGTTTTCAGGAACTGAAGAAATATGTTCATCAATTTTTTGAATACTAGAGGAAACTGAGAATGTTATTGGTGGTTTTGTGAATTTACATTTGTGATTTTGGGGGAAAAAGATGATGGGTTTGTGTAAGATGGTTGATGCAGTTAGCAACATTTTATCAATTCACCAATTCAATTGTTCGCTCGGATTAAGATTGGATTTGCTGTTGAGACAGGTTTGGTTAATGAGAGCTTGGACTCAAAAGTATTGAGCCTTGACAAGAGGTGTTTAACGGGACGGGTCGATTCAACGGGATAAAGATCGGGTTATATTTTAACGGGTCATTAGCGGGTTGGGTTGATAACAGGTGGGGTCATTAATAGGCCTTTGTGTAGAGGGTCAGGTCGGATCGGTCGGATAATTATAGGAATTGGTTGTAAAAATTATTTTACCATTTTTTTTATATTTTTATATGATATTATTATATGCATAGTTGAATTAGCCCAATGGGCTATAAAATATAATAAAAACACTAGTTTATAAACTTTTAGAAAACGGGTCAAAGTGGGTCGTATTTAAACTGATTTTGACCCGCCCCGGCCCGTTTAACTAGAGGTGAACATGGTCGGGTTTGGTCTGGTCTGACACTTAAATCAGACCAAACCAGAAATTTCGGTCTGAAATTTTTTCAAACCGGACCAGACCGTTTAAAACACCAGACCAGACCGGACCAAACCGTTTTACAATGGTCCGGTCTGGTCTGGTCTACGATTTTTTTTTATATTTTCATCCAAATTAATACATGTATTTATGCAAATATTTCACATCTACAATTAATAAATATAATAATTTGTAATTAGTTGATAACATCAACATCATTCAAGTATATATTGCTATATAAAAATAACTACATCTTAAAATATCTAGGTAGCAACTTAATTTTTTAAATAAAAAATTATGTTTTTTGACCATAGTACGGTTTGCGGTCCGGTCTGGTCTGAAAAATAAAAAAATCAAGACCAGATCGTAAACCGTAATTTAATTTGAAAAAAAACTAGACCAGACCATTTAAACCGTAGACCAGACCAAATACTAAAATTCCGGTTTGATTTACGGTTTAGACCAAACTTTGTTCAGCCCTACGTTTAACATTTGACATGACCTGACCCGCTTCGACCCGGTTCGTTGAACACCTTTTGCCTTGACCAACTTGGTTTGCTCCTTGCAGGTTAGTTCTTCCGTCCTTTTAAATTTGACACAAGAAACTAAAGAAAAGTATGGATCGATTTGTATATAGTTCGAGTCAATAGCCAATTTATGTGTGGACGTTGTTAGTAAGTATCGGAAATTGTTAAGCTATGTGGGTGTTTTGTAATTAGCTTTTTTATTGACATGTGAATTTTGGTTTTATAGTTGGACAAATAGCCAAAAAAAGAAAAAAGAAAAAGTGTTTGCTAATGGCCAACTGAAAAGCTATTTAAAAAGCTAGCTTTAAGACTAAAATTAAAATGCTACTCTTAGTAGCTTTTTGGGGTGTTTAGCGATTGGTTGTTGTTTTTTGAGTTTGCATTTTTGAAGAGCTGGAAATATTAGCTGTTTTCTTGGCTTTTAAGCTAGTAGAAAAAATCAGTTGTTTGGTAAATTTAAGTATTGATTTTTGGTTGTTTATTAAAGAAAAAGTGGGTCAATAAGCCAAAAGTCAACTAAAAAACTAATCGGGGTAGCTTTTAATTTTGGCTTAAAGCTATTTACCAAACATTTTTTTGGGTTGTTTTATCAATCAACAGATCAAAAGCCAAAAGCCAAAAGCCAAAAGCCAACTTAAAATTTAAACAAAAAGACATGAACCAAACACCCTTGTTATTGGTATTTGGCTTTAAACATACTTTTCTATGACAGCCAACAATCAGCAAGTAATTTTTACCAAACATTTTTGTAAAAATTTGTTTAAACAACTGACTTAACAATTAGTTTATCAGCCAATATATCCACTTTCAAACTAGTCAACAACTTCATCTAACAACCATTTGCTAAAAAGGCATACTTTGTATACTTTTTTATGAAATATATTTATAGATATTGAAACTTGATGCTTGAAAATTATGCAGAAAGTAAATGTAACCAAGTTCAACAATGAAATGAAGATGCAATGAAAAAAGCTCCAACTACAAATCAATAAGTTATCGTACTATACAATTTAATAACTTTGTTTTAAGATGATAAATGGTTGCTTATGAGAGCTTTGTCAAATGTCATTTTGTCACTCGTTATCACATAATTATGTGTCAATTAATTGTCAATTTAACATGCATTACGGTCGTTTAACATGTATTATCACATTATTATGAGAGCTTTTTGATATGTAATTATTGTCCAAATCAATACATATTTTCAAGTGCATTTCAAAAAAAAGATCGGGTATTCTAAAGATTTTATGACAGCAAAATTATACCTAAATAATAAACTCTGAAGAATAATGGTCAATTTAACATGCATTATTCTCGTAATTATCTAAGGATTTATTTTGCAAAGTTATAATAAAAATTGGGGAAATTTGCAAAAAAACACCTTTTAAAACCCCTTTTTTGCAAAGAAACACCTTTTATAATTTTTTTTGTAAAAAAACACCTTTTAAGAGACTTTTTTTAAAAAAAGACACCTTAAATCAGTTTCCGGTGACTTTTGTCAACTTTCCGGTGTTGACTATGCCAGTCAACGCCGGAAAGTTGACAAAAGTCACCGGAAACTGATTTAAGGTGTTTTTTTTTTAAAAAAAGTCTTTTAAAAGGTGTTTTTTTACAAAAAAAATTATAAAAGGTGTTTCTTTACAAAAAAGAGTTTTAAAAGGTGTTTCTTTGCAAATTTCCCTTATTATTATTATTATTAGTTTTTTTAAAATTTTTTTTATTTTTTTTATATAATAATAAAAATAAATTTTTTTTAAAAAAATAATATTAATAATAAAAATAAAAATAAAAATAAAAACAAAAATTTTAAAAAAAAAAAATTTTAAAAATTTATTAATAATAAAAAAAATAAAAAGTATAAAAAAATATAAAATAAGAATAATAATATTTATTATTATTATTATTATTATTAATTTTTTTAAATTTTTTTTAACTTTTTTTAAAATTTTTATTTTTATTTTTATTTTTATTCTTATTATTAATATTATTTTTTTTAAAAAAAATTTATTTTTATTATTATATAAAAAAAAATTTAAAAAAAAATTTTAAAAAAAATTAATAATAATAATAATTAGGGAAATTTGCAAAGAAACACCTTTTAAAACCCTTTTTTGTAAAGAAACACCTTTTATAATTTTTTTTGTAAAAAAACACCTTTTAAGAGACTTTTTTTTAAAAAAAACACCTTAAATCAGTTTCCAGTGACTTTGGTCAACTTTCCGGCGTTGACTGGCATAGTCAACGCCGGAAAGTTGACAAAAGTCACCGGAAACTGATTTAAGGTGTTTTTTTTTTAAAAAAGTCTCTTAAAAGGTGTTTTTTACAAAAAAAATTATAAAAGGTGTTTCTTTACAAAAAAGTGGTTTTAAAAGGTGTTTCTTTGCAAATTTCCCTAAAAATTGTAATATTATAGTAGGCGTATGAAAACAAAATATATTATAAAAGCTTATAATGTTATATGATAATTATGCATGAATAATTGAATAAATCTTATTTGCTAAATTATAATAAAATCATGATTTAAATGATGCAACATAATGATATTTACATAATCTTGTTCATATTATTACTTATATGCAGGGGTATAAGTAATTTGGTGAAAAACTAAATACCAAACCAAACCAAATCAAATAAGTAATTCGATTTGACTATTTTTTTGTTTGGTTTAATTTAGATTGAACTTTAATTTTATTTCGGCATTCGATTTGGATTTGACTTTGAGGTTTTGTAAACGAAAAACAACAAATACCGAATTTGAGCAAGATGTTAGGGCTTATACATTGCACGTCTAAGAAGTTGAGACAAAAACGTCTTAAACAAAAATATAACTTAGTGGTATTTTTATTAGTGTGAAGTTACAATTATCGATAAAATAGGAAAGTGTAAAATTTTTAGTATAGTTATTGCATACATTAATAGCACAATTATATTGAAATATATTTAAAAAAAATTGGTGCAAACAAGTAGTTTTAATGCCAATTAGCCAATTTGGTGTAAATCAATCAATTTTGTGTAATTTGATCGAATTCGGTAAAATCGGCTCAATTTGAATTTGACATATAAATCGATTTGATTGAATTTGGATTATGAAAATTTTAATTTGGATTTCGACCGAAAAAATCAAAATCAAATTCAAGTATATAAAATGAAAAGGTAAAAATAAAAATACTTCAAGTATATTTCGAAACAAAGATAATAAAAATACTTCTTCAGTTTTAAATTAGTTGCAATATAACAAAAATAACACTTCATTCATAACTCTTAATTTACGATTAGTTATTTAGTTTTTAATCTATAGGTTAAAACATAGTCAAATGAGATATTGTTTAATTTGCTTCATTATAAAAATTATTAATATTAAATTTTTTTAATTTTTTATTATATATAATGAGATATTAAAGATTGAATTAAAATGTTATTAACGTCCAAGTCACACGCAGTGAAGCAGGTAGTTAAGTTGTTGAACTCCCTCCGCCAGCTTTCGATGCACTCGAGGCTTCTCTACTCTATCACACCAAACACAACACTTCTTTCTATTTCTCCCATCATACACAGTCACATAATTTCAAAGCTTTCAACAATGGCGAATCTCTTAAACCTCAAACCCACACCATTCCTTTCGTCACCCTCTTCTCTTCGCCTTACACTACAATTCCCCCCTCACCTCCTCACCACTCGATCACCCTCCCAAATCCAGGCTAAAATCCGAGAAATTTTCATGCCGGCACTTTCATCAACCATGACGGAAGGTAAAATCGTTTCTTGGATCAAATCCGAAGGCGAAAAGCTTTCTAAAGGAGATTCGGTTGTTGTTGTTGAATCCGATAAAGCTGATATGGATGTTGAAACATTTTATGATGGTTATCTTGCGAAAATCATTGTTGAAGAAGGTAATGTTGCTCCGGTAGGATCCGCGATTGCTCTTTTAGCTGAATCCGAAGCTGAAATTGCGGATGCCATTGCGAAATCGTTGAAATCAAAACCTTCTGCGTCGAAATCAGGTTCGGATCCGAGTTCCGGAGCTCCGGTGGCGGAGAAGAAGGAAATTGTGGCTTCTCCGGTAGTGAAGGAAGCGAGCCTGAATGTTTCGACTCATCCAGCGTCAGAAGGAGGGAAGAGAGTGGTAGCGTCGCCATATGCGAAGAAATTAGGGAAGGAATTAGGAGTTGATTTGACAAATGTGGTCGGGAGTGGACCACAAGGGAGGATTGTTGCTAAGGATGTTGAGGCGGCCGCTGCAGCGCAGGCACTGGTTGAGGTGAAGGGGGAGGCTGTTGTTTCGAAGGATGCCGCGGTTTCTCCGATGGTGGAGTTAGGTAAAACGGTGCCATTTTCGACAATGCAGGGTGCTGTGAGTAGGAATATGGTGGAGAGTCTTGGTGTTCCAACTTTTAGGGTTGGGTATACAATTACTACTGATGCTCTTGATGCTTTGTACAAGAAGGTGAGGTCTGAAATTTGAAATTTTAACTGAAAATGATTAATTCGACTGATTAGTATAACAAATTAACAACTATATTCGTGTTTATGTTGATTTTAATTTAGAGATATTATATTGATTAATTTGATATATATTGAATGCTATAGTTTTTTGTAGACGATCTTATGTTTTTATTCATCTTTTTTCTCTGGTTCTTGGTGCCGAGGGCCTCATCTTTGGATCAAGTTTTTGACATTGTTGTAATTACTTATTGCTATAGAAGTTGTTTTGATGCTTTAAACCAAGAGTTTTAGTCTAGAAATAACTGGTTGTGCCTTTTTTGTTAGATGTTATAACCTATAAGTAGGGGCTTTGTTGATCAGTGGAAAAATTGTTTTGTTTATATGTTTGTTGTTTCAACTTTTATAGAAGAAAGGATTGTTTGAGTAATGGAAGGTGTTTGTGTGTCAAGTATTTGGTGATTGGTAATGTTTTAAAATTGATTCATAATGAATGTGGAGTGAACAATTCATTGACATGTTTATGACTTAAATAATGCTTAGGTTAAGTCAAAGGGGGTGACCATGACGGCATTGTTAGCTAAAGCAACAGCTTTGGCATTGGTTAAGCATCCAGTGGTGAATTCAAGCTGTAGAGATGGAAAAAGTTTTACTTATAATAGTCATATCAATATTGCTGTTGCTGTGGCTATGGATGGTGGTTTACTTACACCAGTTCTCCAAGATGCTGATAAGGTTAGTTGTATATCTTTTTTCTATTGCTGATTTTGTTGCTTTTGAAATATTAAAGGGTCTCATTATATTTGTGGAATTTGGTTGTAGGTTGACATTTATACGCTTTCAAGAAAATGGAAGGAGTTAGTTGATAAGGCTCGTTCCAAGCAGTTACAACCTCAAGAATATAATACAGGTACTTTATCATACTAGTGCATTGGTGCAGTAGTTTCCCAACCTTGAATTAATACTTCTACAACACGACACTGGAAACCTTATTGACGATCTATAACATTTCACATAACTGTTTTGTGAGTTGTGACAATGCTTTTATTTTTATGAGATTTAGAAAGTCTTGGTTACCAGTTGGAAAATCTATGAAAGCTACAGGGGAAAGGTGTTCCGAAATGGAAATTATTTGAAAGCTATATACACTACTTTGGTAATCTGATAGGTCACTTTATTTTTCAACCTAGGAATTGCTTTGGTATTCTATGGTTTTATGCACTTTCATAGTAGAAAGTTACTTGGAAATTTACCATGCAAGTTTGGGTTAAATTGGAATTATGAGAAATTAAGCCTTAAACCAAGGACATTGTGCTTTCTATGAGTGATATTGTGGTATCTGTATGCATACGAACTTTGTGAGGTACTAAAAGTTATAATCATAAGAGAGGGCTAAAAATTATATGGGCATCTTTGGGACTAGAGAGATCTAAAAATTATAAATGGACGTCTTTGGGATAAGAAGGAACTAAAAATAATAACTGAACCAAATCTGGAAAGAAAAATTCCGACACCCTTCTCAAAAGCAGATTCATGTCAAATGATTGTTAAACTGTTGGACTATGATGTATAGTTGCTGTATATGAGGTCTAAGAGCTGCAGAGAACAACCCCTTTTAGGAAGAACTATTTAAATTAGCTTTGAAAAAAATACAAAATTACAAACAGTGCTATAACTAATCCATCATTATGATTTCCCTTATTTCGAATGGGTTCGTCAATGTTATCAGCTTTTTAGTTAAAAAAATGCATAACATTGAATTATCTTTCTGGTTTGTGCTGTATTTAAAATACAATTGGGGTATGCTTGGAAAGGGAGTAACGTAATAAGGGGGTTAGATAAAGGTTGACTTAAAATGTAGTTGAATAGAGGTGAAGACAAAGGAATAGAATGGTGACAAGGAGAATATAATGGTAGGAGCATGAGAAAGATGAAGGAAAGGGGGTGGAGACAAAGGAATGGGATGGTGACAAAGAGAATATAATGGTTGGACTTTGGAGCATGAGAAAGATTAAGGAAAGGGTGGGGATGGATTAATTTTTTTCATTTTAAGGGTACATGTTTACACTAAGGAGATGTTGAAGATGGTGGTTTAGTGTAGGCTTCTTGGTCTTTCCAGTTCCAACTCAAAGCTTCTTTGTCTGTAAATATGTTTTATGTGTGCAAAAGTTATCCTGATTTTCCAATCTTTTGAGAATATAACCTTATGTTCTTGAGATGTTTTCTTATTGTAATGTTGTTGATTTTTCGAGGTACTTTTACTCTATCTAACCTTGGAATGTTTGGCGTGGACCGCTTCGATGCTATTCTTCCACCTGGAACTGTAAGCTCTTTTACTTTTCTTTGTTCATTTTCAAAATAGTAACATTGGAAGCTGAAATGGTAAATCCAATTGAATTTACTGTTCCAGGGAGCAATTATGGCTGTTGGTGCATCTCAACCTTCTGTTGTTGCCAGTAAAGATGGTCGGATAGGCATGAAAAACCAGATGCAGGTTAATGTTACTGCTGATCATCGAGTTATATATGGTGCTGATCTTGCTGCTTTCTTGCAAACTCTATCACAAATTATTGAAGATCCTAAAGATCTGACACTGTAGTTTATCCCATTCTGAACCGAGGCATAACTTCCTAGTGTTAAAATTTTCATTCCTCAAATGATACTTCCCAAATTACTGTAATTTCCGGTAACCAAGTGGAGAAAACTTAGCTGTGAGTGACCGAACACAACTAGAATTTTCTAAGTACAGGGTCATTTTTCCATCATGTTTTTCTCCACAAGCCGCATACCTTGAGAAGTTTGGATTGCTTTGGGTCCATTGTTTTCAAACCTGTCCCATGTATCAAGGTCTTTCGTGTAGTTTTAGCATTACTTGAGCTATTCAACATTGGAACTATTGAGTATTGAATAGAATCTCTAATTTAGTTGCTGCCTTACTACAGAAACGTCTTGTCTCCATCTATTTTCCCTTTCAGCAAAGTATGCTGTTACATATTGCAAAACGTTCGTGTGATGCTTAGAACTCGAAATGCTTTGTTCCGCCTTTTCTGCTTGTGATTTATGTATTACTATATATAGCTAAGTTGATTATGTATCAAAGTAGCTTGTTGCTATGTTGTAGAGGATCCATTGCATTTGCAAATATGCTGATTGTAGTAACAAATACTTCTTCGTATCATTCTTCATTTCAAAAGAACACATGAACATAAGTTTGATGCTAGAATCACTTGTTGAATACCAAGTGCAATACCAATGAAAGAAATAGGATATCCAGATGATAAGAATACAAATAGCTATTTGTACTTTTTTTTACAGATTATTATGTCAAATTCTGTCTTATTTCTCAAAACTTACATTGTTGTAGTTAAATTCTGTATTACATAGTTCTATAATACTAGGAAAGACGAGGTGCAGCCGCGTAGGCTTCATTGTGGAATTATAGAACTTCTTTTAGATTTGGGCTCATCTTGCATTTAAGAGCATCCTTAGCACACTCTTCATCTTTGGCCTTGCCTCTGACGAACTGTTAATGCACGCCAGAGCAATTTTGAGCACTGCTAGCATCTGGCTTCTGACAGATGAAGTTGTCCGACTGATTCTGAAATCGAGAATCTGATCCCATTTTTGTGGCTGTGCTGCGTTTTTCATAATCCACTTAGCCAATTCAGTACCCTCGCTAACTGCTTGCCTTCCTGTTAGAAGTTCTAGAAGAATCACCCCAAAACTGTAAACGTTTCCCGCCAGTGTCACTCGCATTGTGTAAGCATATTCTGTAAACCAAGAGTATTGCAGCCTGATCACCGAAAACATAATCGATAAAAATATTGGGGGAATTATAAACCAAATAGTTTTTTACCTGGTGGAACATAACCAATGGAACCGGCCACCGCTGAGTGGCTGCTATTGCTCTTACAGGGGTTAATCACTTTACAAAGTTCAATATCACCAATCAGTGGCTCTTTTAATGCCTTGAGCATTATTGTTTTGCTGCTGAGATCAAAAAGCAGTATAGGACCAGATGAGCATCTATGAAGAGAAGCCAGACCTTGAGCTACTCCGACCGCTATACTACACCTACTCGCCCAATCTAAAGGATTCCCGGAACTTCTATGGAGAATTTCAAACAAAGTACCTTTTACTGCCATTTCGTAGATGAGATAAGCATTGTCTGCGGCCAGGATGTAGGCTAAAGGAGTCATGACGTTTGAGCTGCTCACCTTCCCTAAAGCCTCTAGCTCCTGCCCAAAACTTCCGTGGTTGCTCGGTTGGAAAATCCGGTCAGTGCAGTTGAGTTTCTTGACAAAGTAGCTGACTCCCGAGGGCATGACTGCTTTGTAGTAGGTCGAGAATTTGGTCGTCATGACAAGGTTTAGCGGGTTTGATACTGCTTCCATGGCTGTGCTAAAATCAATATTTGATTTATGAATGGCGTTCGTTCTCAAGAAGCGACTTTCTACTGCCTGTGAGAGGGGAGAATCTGGTTGCTCTGGCTGAATTTCGATATCATGAACCTTACAGAGTATCCGTCTAGAAAAGAAAATCGCAAGGAATGAAATCATCCCACTAAAGATAGCCGCACCAACCAAAATCACAACTTTGACAGGAACTGATAATTTCCTGTGGCTAGGTTCATTGGTGTTTGGACTGTCTGGAGGTGGAAATACAACTCCTAAATTTCCTGTGACATTGAACCTCACATTCTTACCAAAACGAGGAACAACTCCGGAGAGATTGTTATCATTGAGTAACAATAATGTTAAGCTTTCCATACCATTGAATCTCGGAATCTCACCAGAAAAACTGTTGTGAGATAGATCCAAAATCTCAAGTTCATTCATCATAGAAAATGATAATTCTGGGATTGGCCCTTCAAAATGATTGTTACTGAGGTTCAGTGAATACTGCAAGTTTTTAGGCATCGGAGGAATCTTTCCACTGAGATGATTCTTTCCGAGCTGAAGCTCAATCAGGTAAATCATGTCACCAATGCTTTCGGGTATTGAACCACTAAAATTGTTTTCTTGCAAATGCAGGTACTGAAGTTTTGTCAAACCCGAGATAGAAGGATGGATCTGACCGCTTAATGAATTCCGGCTGATATTCAGGGTTATCAGATTCGATAGCCGGGTGATTTCACTAGGAATGTTGCCCAAAAAGTTGTTGGACTGAAGACTCAAAACTTGAAGCTGCTTCAGCTTACCCAACTCTGTCGGCAGTGCACCGGAGAAATTGTTGCCTGCCAAGTTTAATAAGCTCAATTTCTGGCAAGAACCAAGTGCAGGCGGAACTGTTCCAGTCAAGCCGTTGTCCTCCAGTTCTAAGTAGACCATGTTTATAAGGGCACCGAAATTAATACGCAAAATTGATCCCTGCAGAAAATTGCTGCCCAATCTTAGCCTAATCAAACTCGACGAAAGATTTTCAGGTATGTTTCCTACCAAACTATTGTGTGAGATATCAACTGTCTGCAAGTTTGGTTGTGAGAGTAAATCGTCTGGTATCGTCCCATTTAAGTTATTGTAACTCAGGTCCAAATTCCTCAAAAACTTCGATATCCCAGATGGTATTCCACCATGAAAAGTGTTCAAATTTGCTGCAAATCTCTGTAATGATCTGGAAAAGTTTTTGGGGACTTCACCACTTAGATTATTTGCAGATACCACTAGGACTTCCAGTTTAGGAAGCTTCATGATTCTAAAAGGAATGCTTCCATGTAACAGATTCAAACCAAGATCGAGACTTGTTAAGTTCCCGAAATCAGCAAGATCTTCTGGTATTGTACCTTGGAATTTGTTGTTTGATAATTGGAGTTGCTCTAACCCCTTTAATTTCCCCAAATTGATCGGAATAGTCCCAGTTAACTGATTCGAGCCAAGATTCAAGCTTTTGAGACCCATCAAAGCATTCAATTGGTGTGTAATCTCTCCGCTTAGCCAGTTTTGAGACAAGTCTAGAGTTTCCAAACTGGTAAAACCATTCTGAAAAGAAGGGAGAGCACCAGAAACTCTGTTCCAGCTGAAATTCACCGATTTCAGCACCGAAATTTGGCCACAACCCGCAAAGAAATCATCTGGGATAGTGTTCAGAAGGTTTTTAGACACATCAAGAGTTTCCAAGGAGTCAATTTGGCATGCAGTATGCAAGAAACTGGGATTTCTTAGTGCTAAGTTGGACAGTACGAGTTTTGTGACTCCGGCATTGCTGCACTCGACACCAGTCCATTTACACGGGTTTGTTTCGATGTTCCAGTTCCACAAGGGCTTAACTTGTTTGGAAAGTAGCTGAAAGAGGTTGATCATGGATGTTTTTTGTGTTGCAGACAGTTGAGAAGATACAGAATTTAACAACATGAAAAGGAGTATCACAAAGAAGTTTAAGGTATTTTTTTTCATTTTGGCTTAATGTATATGTATTAGTTCTAAAAGAGTTTTTTGTTGGTTTTTTTGTTATGATTTTGGTATGAATTGGAATTTTTTTGGTTTCACGGGTAACTAAGAGAAGAATTAGATGGAGTAAGCCTAAGAGGGAACAAAAGAAAAGAGCGAAAGAAGGGGGATTTGGAAACGAAGATGGGAAAAATAGTGACATACCCTCATTTTTTCACTCATTTAGCAATATTTGTTATTTTGGTCTTTCAGACCGTCCTAATAATTTTGTAATTTTCTATTTTGGATAATGGTTAACCAATTTACTTTAATTTTACCTTTACAATTATATCACTTTTTATTTATTATCAAATATTTATTTTTTCTTTATAAGTGTATTTTTTTGAATGATGTTAATTCAAAGAGACGAGTATTCCATATTACAGACGTGTTTGAAAGGGTTGGATTGACTTGGAATAAGTGGCATAGACTTTAGTTATCTTCTTTAAAGTTTCGTTGACTAGATTATACACTTTGTAGTTTGTACTTTTGTGAAGAGTTTTGTTTTATTTTATCACTTAGGTTTGATTAATACACCTTCAATCCTTATGAAAATGCATCTCTTATTTAAAGTTAATATCAATTTATAATTGGAGAATGAAAATTCTGAGTTGATGCAAAAATAAGTAAGATAAGATGATAAGAGAGTATAAATTTGTGAATGAGATTTAAAGAAAAATAATTTAAATATTGTCAAAAATAATGTAAAATAAGTAGTCATATGCATATTATAATTCAGAAAAACTTTGTCCATATGTCACACTATCAAAGAGTGTTTTTTTGCTTCATTGTCATTATAGTGTTGAATTTCCAAATTTAATTGTTATAATAATAATAATAATAATAATTTAATATCGATAATAAATAAAAGACTTTTCGTTTTCATATGATAGAACTTTATTTTTTTAATTTATATTGTGACTCTTGATGAGCTTAATAGATTTCATAAGATTTGCATGGTTTTCATTAAATGTAGCTAATACTTAAAAGCATTGATTTTACTAAATATGACTATTATTTAAAGTTTAAGGTATTATTAAATTAACAATTGAAGGCTATTCCCACAAAATTTAAATAACAAGTCCCTTGATTACCTCCATTAAATTCTTAGAAAATCATAGTATATGATTATTATTAATAATGTGAAAAGCTTAGATTATTCTATAAACTCTTCTCCACTATATATTTATCAAGTTCCAACACAACAAGAAAGAACATAAGTTCTTTCACACCTCAACTTTATTCCAAAAATGTTATAATTTATTTATGTCATATTGTTATTTGTATCCAAAGAAGTTTAATGGATATAAGGCTTACTAGATTAGTTTTGGTGTTCATATATATGATAATAAAGGAGTGATGAGTTTTATTATTTTATTTGTTCGTTATAATTGGTACTTTTTTAATTTAGTTTATTCTTCTTATTTCGATACACTAATTGTTAGATTGAGATTAATAAATTTGCAATTTGCTACAATTTGATTTTATGAAATTGTATTTTTAATAATAAATTTTTTTATGAAATTAAATTAAATAGTATAAAACACATTCTTATTGGTTTGTTTTAATATTTGTCATGATTCCATGATTTATTTTGGATTATTTAGTGCTAAATCATGGTTTTTTTATTGTAAAAAAAGATAGCTATATTGTTTATAAGTTATTGCTAATATTTGCATGTCCTTTGACTCTTAGTTTCAATCAGATCTTCATTGTAGAAGAGGTCTATAATCAAGAAAACTAAGTCATATGATTCATGAATTATATATTGATTTTCTGTGTATAATAATTAAACAATAATTTTTTTATGTATAATAATTAAATAGTAAATAAGTTTTTTGTGGGATAATAAAATAATACAATTTAATTGTCTGTATTGTTACTTATATATTTATATATACATAAATGTGTTGTTATTGTTTAATCATGTTTATTACTTAAACCCTTTTTTGTAATTTTAGCAATATTAGTTTAAAATATTTTATAAATTTGTAATAACAAAATTTTTTAAATACCGTGCATAGCACGGGTAAGTATCTAGTATAAAGTAATATGGGAAACAGGGTCAATTTCATAGTGAAGGAGGAAATATAGAATATTGTTGGTAAACAATAAAGATGAATTGTTCAAGGTTATAAGTAGAAAAATAAAACAATCTAGTGAATAGAAAAAAAAATGTGTAGGTGAGATGAAAAAAAATATGGATGAGACTAGAAAATAGAGTGGGTTGTGTACTTGTGTATATTCATAAATAGGAATGTAGTAAACTCGTTTAACGTCTTGTTTAGCTTACCTTTTAAATATAAGTAATTAGTAAAAATTAGTTTTAATTAGAAAAAATAAATTTCAATCAACAAAAATCAGTTATAATAGGTTAAAATCAGTTATAATCAGTTATAATCAGTAAAAGATATTTATAATCAGCAAAAATTAGTTTTAACTTTTAATCTATACAACCCTTTTATAATTCATTACTAAAAATTAGTTACAATCATTTAAACTCAGTTTTGATCAGTAAAAATCAATTTTAATCAGTAAAAATTAATTACAATCAGTAAAAGTCAGTTTTGATAAATAAAAATTAATTTTAATCAATAAAAATCAATTAAATACTTAAATCAGTAAAAATTAGGTAAACTAAACATGCATAAGTAAAACAACAAAGTTGGGTTTCAAAGTTTAATTAGGAAATAAATCAAAATTTCCTTGTTTTTAATTGAGTGAATAAAAAATTACAAATGTTTTTCCCATTCTTGCTTTGCTTTCATTTCATGTTCCTTGTCTGCATATTTGTGCCCCTATTAATATAGAGTACGAGTATAAAATGAAGGGAGTATATATTCTCAGGTCTCCTTTTGCATAATGATGTAACTCTTTCAGGATAATAATTTAATTGTAAGGCAATATATACTTTGGACTCTTTTTTTAAGGCTAGTGTGCAATTCATTTTTATCTTATCAAAAATTTGGAAGATAAAAGTTTGATAAGAATTTTAAATTTTAAGTTAATTTGAAGTTTTATTTGTTTAACAAATTAATTGGAAATTATAGGACTTTAGAATAGAATAATTTGCGAATTACAGCCTCAAAGTTTAATACTTTTACGAATTATATCCTTAATATTCTACCAAGGTATCAAAGTCAACAGCATTCAGGTCAAATTATAGAATTTTTAAATTAAGTGGTTGGAATTCTGCAATTTGGTCTGAATGTTGTAGACTTTGATACTTTGATAACTGTAATTCTAAATATTACGTCTGTAATTTGCAAAAGTCTAAAATTTTAAGGTTGTATTTCACAAATTATTCTTTAGGAATATTCTGACAATCATTATTAAATAATAGATTTATTTTGTAGTAGAATTTTGAATTATCTGCATATTGTATATTTTCTCTTGTATAATTAGAATTGACTCCCTCCCAAAGCTCTTATGGGGACAAATACAAATGGCCACATGGATGGAAAAAACATCAAACACCCCCCCCCCCCCCCCCCCCCCCAGATCAAAGGTGAGAACAAAATTAGAAAAAACAACAAATTTGAAAAACAAAGCATCTAAACAAAGCTTATCAAACCAAGCTGAAATTTATTTTTAATGTTGTTTAGGATTGGATACAACTAATTTTGCTATTAATCTGTGTTAGCAGAATGATTTATCACAAGAAAAGTTATGCTGGTTTGAGATTTATTTTTACTATCTCGCGCTTCTTGCTATAAGATTACCTAGATGACTTCATTCTGCACAAGTAACAAGAGTTATAACTTATAACTTATAAGGTTTTGGAAAGATTCTCTGGAACCTTCTCCAACGATCAAGTCACTATGAATCCTAGATGTATGCCTAAGATACTCTTTCTAAAGTGCACAATGACTCTTAGCTTGAAGAGTTAATGCTAGGACTTCTTTTGTGGCATGGGGCCTAAGTATCGTGATTTAATCACTTTGTCTTATAGGAATAAATGAATCCTAAACACCTAATGAATGATAGGTCTTAGTAAATACAGCTCGTTCTCAATAGATATTGCTTAGAGTTTAATAAATATTCGAGAGTAATGCTTCCACTAATGAAAATCAGATACCTTGCAGTTGGTGCTATGAGATGTTATTTATATTCATTGTTGGTTGTAGATCAGGATCATTCCTTGTATTATAGAATGTCTATTTTAACCTTTTGATAATACCGTTATTGAGATTGACACGCTTCCCTATGTTTTGTGTAGAATCGGCAATAGGCCTTGACTTGGCATTTCCCTATTGGTAGTGCTACGGTGCACTAAATACAAAGTTCGTCTTTTCCTTAAAAAGAAGAAATATTTCCTCCTTTCTGATGATTGTGTTTGTTAGTCACATCATTATTGTAGACGAGGTACTATGACGTGACTGTACTCCCTCTACTTTTTATTAAACGCTCCTGTCCTTAGTAAATTTCATCGAGATTGCCTATGCTTTTTTTGAGTTAGGGTTTTAGGTTTCAGGTCAAGGTCCTCCCCCCTCTTTGGGTCTATATGGTGGGAATTTGATCTAGACACATACAATCATTATCTATACTGAGCCTTTAATATGGCCAAGAATGTAATTAGTAGACAATACCATGTCTTCCCAAACAACTTATTACTAGCCATCTAATTCCAATACACGAAGCCATTGAAACAAGCAATGACAATTCTTGTTTTGACTCTTGATGAAGCAAATGCATGTCGTTCTCCATATCCCTTTGACCAAGCCAAATCATAAAATGCCGCACATAAATTCTGTTATGTTTGAGAACTATGATTTTATTTAAAAATTTAAAATTGGCTTAAATTTATTGTTTGACAAATAAAAAATTTTTAAATTTGAATTTGAATTAAATTCTATCATTATTTTTAAAGTAGTTAAAGTTCAGAATTTGAGAATGACTACCAAAATCTTTTCATTTTAAATTCTTCATTTATGATTTCATAATTGAAATCTATCATTTAAAATCAAATACTTATTCTCAAACACTACATTAAAAAACAATCATAGGTAATGGTTTCCTCAAGTACAAGTGTATAACAAATGGAGCTTATAATCTCTACCTCCGTACTGATTCTCCTAAGCGGCAACAATTCCTTGAAGACATGATTGATACTTTAATTTTGTAGCCTACTCCTCCATGTCAAAGAATTTTTTTTCATCATAATAAATAGGGAAATTTGCAAAGAAACACCTTTTAAAACCCATTTTTTTGTAAAGAAACACCTTTTATAATTTTTTTTTGTAAAAAAACACCTTTTAAGAGACTTTTTAAAAAAAAAACACCTTAAATCAGTTTCCGGTGACTTTTGTCAACTTTCCGGCGTTGACTATGCCATTTGTCAACTTCCCGGCGTTGACTTTTGAGCTCAAATGGCATAGTCAACGCCGGAAAGTTGACAAAAGTCACCGGAAACTGATTTAAGTTTTTTTTTTTTTAAAAAAAAAGTCTCTTAAAAGGTGTTTTTTTACAAAAAAAATTATAAAAGGTGTTTCTTTACAAAAAAGGGGTTTTAAAAGGTGTTTCTTTGCAAATTTCTCTAATAAATAATCTATTTCTATGAATTTAACTATTTTTCACAAAATCACCACTTTTACTTTTTTTTTTCAAAATCAACTACTTTTACCATCTATATTCTAGAAATGAAGAAATAAAAAAATCGAATAATTAAGAGTAAAAATGATAAATCATTATAAGGGAGTTATACGCCCTTGTTTGCGTCGTTCTCATCCGTAGAATAATATTAAAGAACTAACCAATAATAGAGAAATGAGTTGATCTTTTTCTAATTGAAGTATATCCACATGTTTTCAATAATACTTGTAACTTTGATGTTTTAACTCCTTAAATTTCAAAGTTCTCGTTTAATGGTTGAAATAATCAGAATTACTTTCTTTTTTTTTAATTATTATGCATGTGATTTTTATTGGGAGTTATTAAACATCGCCACCCCTTTTAATTTTATCACCACCCCCTTCCTATGAAATTACGAATTTGCCACTGTACTTTAAAAAATTATGAATTTGTCGCTGGACTTAATAACACTATTATCAACTAAATTAATAAAAAATTATTAAAAAAAATTAAAAATTAATTAACAACTAAATTTATAAAAAAGTTAATAATAATAATAATAATAATAATAGTAATAATAGTAATAATAATAATAATAGTAATAATAATAATAATAATAATAATAATATTTTAAAAAATAAATTAAATATAATAATTTAAACAAAAATAAAAATTTAATAATAATAATAATAATAATAATAATAACAATTTTATAAAAAAAAACGAAAAAAAATACCCAGTCGCAGGAAAACCGCGACTGAACCGCGGTCCAGCCGCGGTTTTCCTGCGACTGAACTGTGGTTGGCTCGCGGATTTTCCTGCAACTGGGTATTTTTTTTCGTTTTTTTTTATAATTATTATTAATTTTATTTATATTATTATTGTTATTGTTATTATTATTATTGTTGTTATTATTATTATTATTATTATTATTATTATTATTATTATTATTATTATTGTGATTGTTATTATTATTATTAAATTTTTATTTTTGTTTTAATTGTTATATTTAATTTATTTTTTAAAATATTTTTATTATTATTACTATTATTATTATTATTATTATTATTATTATTATTATTATTATTATTATTATTATTAGTATAAATAAGAAATTTTAAGGGGGTGACAAAGTTGTAATTTTTTAAAGTTTAGGGGTAAATTCGTAATTTTATTTGGAGGGTGGCGATAAAATGAAAATGATGATATTGGGTTTTTATTTGTGTAGTTATCCATTTATATACTATAATGACTTATTCAATTACTAAAACTAATAAGCATAGTTTTTCCACTACTGCAATAATAGAGAAAAGCAATGCCAAAATTATTATTGTGACCAGGATCCACATTTATAATGGGAGTTACTAAATTTCGCCACCCCTTTTCATTTTATCGCTACACCCCTTCAAATGAAATTATGAATTTGCCTCTGATTTTTAAAAAATTACAATTTTGCCACTCCCTACAAATTTCTTATTTATAATAATAATAATAATAATAATAATAATAATAATAATATCAATAACAACAATAATAATAATAATTAACTTTTTTATATTCTTCAAAAAGAATATAAATAAAATTAATAATAATAACAGCAATAATAATAATAATAACAACAATAATAAAATTAAAAATAATTATTATTATTCAAAAAGAAAAAAAAATGAATCGCCCAGATCGGGCAATTATTTATTTATTTATTTATTTATTTTTGGAAAATTTATATTAATAATAATAATAATAATAATAATAATAATAATAATAAAAATAAAAATAATAGTATAATAATAATAATAATAATAATAATAATAATAATAATAATAATAATGATAATAATAATAATAATAACAACAACATCAATAATAATATAATTAAAAATAAATTAAATATAATAATTAAAACAAAAATAAAAAATTTAATAATAATAATTATTGGAGCTGATATTTTTGATATAAATACCCTTTCCGGTTGTTGTAAAGGGTTGGCTTGACTCTGATATTTAGGCTGATGTTTAGAATAAGAGTTTGACATTCTCTGTAAGAATTCTCCAGTGATTGAAGAAAGCGATTCCATTTTTCTCTTTTCATCATGGTATCAGAGCTTGCAGAAATCTGTTAATGTCTTCTTCCAAATCTTGATCTTCAAATTCTGATATTTTTTTTCTTTTCGTTTCATTTGTTCGATTCAATCTACTATTAGATTGATTTTTTTTTCTTTTCTTTCTTCCCAGCAAAATCAGATCTGGAAATTGATTTTGTTTTCTTTATTTCACTGTTCGTTTTATTCTTCTCTCTTAATAATCAAGATTCATCTGGTTTTTGAGCTTCATTCTCTTGACCATGGCTGCTCACACCATTCCTCCAAATCAAGATCTCACTAGTCCATACTACTTACATCCTACCGACAACACAGCCAGTCAATTGGTATCCGTCAAATTCAATGGAAGGTTTTGGAGACTGGAAGAGATGCATGTTGATTTCTATTTCATCCAAGAATAAACTCGGCTTCATTGATGGGAGTATTCCGGAACCAACAGCAGATGAGAAATTTTATTCAGCTTGGAAAAGGTGCAATGACCTTATGATATCCTGGATATTGTTCAATCTTGATCCCACAATTGCCAAAAGTGTGTTGTATCTACCAACATCCAAAGAAATTTGGGACGATCTTGAAGAACGGTATGGCTATGTATCAGCACCACAGCTTTACTCTCTACAACAACAGGTATCTGAGTTTGTGCAAGGAACAAAAAGTATTGCAGAATTCTTTACTGAAATTAAAGGAATATGGGATAAAATAAGTGAGGCATGTTCTTTACCTACTTGTATTTGTAATCAGTGCACCTGCAATCTGACTAAAAAAATCTTCAAGCAGCAGCAAGATCTTAGGTTAATGCAATTTCTCATGAAATTAAATGATGAATTCGGAGCAGTAAGAGGAAATATACTGATGATGAATCCCCTACCAAACCTCACACAAGCCTACAGATTACTGATGCAGGAAGAAAGACACAAAGCTCTCCACTACAAATAATAATTCTGTTGTTGAGTCATTAGCTTTGGTAGGAAACAGAGGAAGGAACAATGATCATAAGCAGTACTCACATAATTCTAGATACTCAAGAAACTTATCTCAGACCAAAGCCACAGGAGGAAGGTTTGCACAAGGAAGTGACCACAAAAGGCCTGCTAGTAGCTATTATTGTAATCATTGTAAGATACCTGGTCACAGCATAGAAAGATGTTTTGAGCTTCACGGATATCCACCAGGTTTTAGTGCTTTCAAGGACAAGGGAAAGAGATTTGCTGCACATGCTAATGCAGATGGATATCAAGCAGATCAGAAAATTCAATCTGCAATTGGATTCTCTAAGAACGATACAGAAGAACAACTCAGAACATACTTACTTACTCTTCTGAATAAACCTCCAAATAATACTAAAGTTAAAACACAAATCGCTAATCAACATGACAATTCTGCAGAGGCTCTCATGGCAGGTACATCCTATTGTTTTTTAACTTGTTCCAACATTATCTGGATATTGGATAGTGGAGCTTCTGATCATATGTGTTCAGATTTAAGTTTATTCTCTACCTATGACTCCTCTTTGCATACAAAAACTCACATTACCATTCCTGATGGTAGACAAATTCTAGTTCATAACACTGGAACAGTAGTTTTAAATGAACACATCACTCTATATAATGTGCTACATGTTCCTGACTTTCATTACAACTTAATTTCTGTGAACAAGCTATGTGTTGACAAGAAATGTACAATAGCATACACTGCTGATAAATGCTTTATACAGGCCCATTCAATGAGTGTGCCACATGTTCTTGGTAAAGTAGAAGCTGGTCTCTACAATGTTCAGACTATTTTGCCTCTTCAGCCTACTGCTTGCATCTCTGTTATAGACTCTGCTAAACTCTGGCACTTAAGATTAGGTCATGTTCCCTTTGATCATTTAAAGCTTGTTCAACCTAATATACAGTTGAATCCTAATAAATGTAAATCTATATGTACTATATGTCCTGCAGCTAGACAGACTAGATGTTCCTTTCCAATAAGTAGTATAAAAACTACTAGGAAGTTTCAAATGTTGCATTTAGATGTTTGGGGTCCTTACAAACATGGCACTTATAATGGATGTAACTCTTTTCTTACTATAGTTGATGATTTTACTAGATCAACTTGGGTGTTTCTTTTAAAGTCTAGAACTAATGTTGTTAGTATTATTGATCAATTCTTGAAGTTTTTACATACTCAGTTTCATGTAAAAGTTGAGTGTTTCAGGACTGATAATGCCTTAGAATTGACTGAAGGACCAATCAAACATCTTTGCCTCAACCTTGGTATTTTACACCAAACCAGTTGTAGTAATACACCACAGCAAAATGGTGTTGTTGAAAGAAAACATAAACACCTCTTGGAAACAGCAAGAGCCTTACATTTTCAATCAAAACTTCCTATTAAATATTGGGGAGAATGTATCCTATGTGCAACCTATCTCATAAACAGAATGCCCCTTAAAAGCCTCAATTTCATCACACCTTTTGAAAAATTATATGAACATAAACCATCCTATGATCATCTAAAAACCTTTGGATGCCTTTGTTTTGTTTCTACACCCACTATTCACAGAACTAAATTTGATCCCAGAGCATCGCCGTCAGTATTCATTGGATACTCACCCACACAAAAGGGTTACAAAATCCTGAATTTAGTCACACACAAAATCTCTGTTTCAAGAGATGTTCACTTCCATGAACATCATTTTCCTTTTCACTATCAATGTCCTGTATCTTCTTCTATCCCATCTCCTTCCACTGACTTCTCTTCCGCCATATACTTGCCCACACACACACCTTTTACACACATTTCACCAGATGAAATTCCTGACATATTCACCCCTAACACCAATATTGACATTCCCCTTAATACTGCACACCCCTCCAATCCACATGTTCCTGACTCCTCTTCCTCTAACACTAATCTAATTGATATTTCAGAAATAACCCCTACCTCTACTCCTACTCACAGAAAATCTTCCAGATATTCCAAACCACCCTCTCACCTCAGTGACTATGTATGTCCTACTATCAAACATTGGTGTAATTTAGTTTCTTTCTCTGAACTTCCCCTATCCCACATTGCTTTGGTCTCAAATATTTGCAACATCACTGAGCCTACAACTTATAAAGAAGCTTCAGAACAGCTGGTATGGGTTGAAGCCATGAAACAGGAAATAAATGCTCTAAACAAAAATAACACCTGGGACACTGTTGACCTGCCTCTTGGGAAGAAACCTATAGGCTGCAAATGGATTTACAAGGTAAAACTAAGACCTGATGGGACTCTAGAAAGATGCAAAGCAAGATTGGTTGCTCAAGGGTATACACAAAAATTTGGGATAGATTATGCAGAAACTTTTTCCCCAGTTGTTAAAATGACAACCATAAGAGCCTTAATCACTGTAGCTGCAAGCAAAGGTTGGGACATTTTTCAACTAGATGTTAACAATGCCTTCCTTCATGGTGATCTTAATGAAGAAGTCTACATGAAGATGCCAAAAGGAATTGAGAATCCAGGGAATAAGGTATGCAAACTCAGAAAGTCCCTATATGGGCTAAAACAGTCTAGCAGACAATGGTTTCATAAATTGCAAACAACATTATTGCAGCAAGGGTATACTCAGTCTAAGCACGATTATTCTCTCTTTACCAAAAGGTTGGGTTCTGACATCACTATTATTGCTATATATGTTGATGATATCTTGTTAACAGGTACAAACCAAAGTGAAATACAAGCCTTGAAAGTTCATCTAGACACAGCCTTCAGCATAAAAGATCTAGGAATATTACATTATTTTCTTGGTCTAGAGATCTCTTACACAAAAAAAGGTACTATCCTTACTCAAAAGAAATTTACAAAGTCTCTCCTTGATAATTGTGGTTTTGATCTTTCTAAGCCTGCTCCTGCCCCTTTGCCTTTAAACACCAAACTTCTGGTAGACTCAGGTGAGTTATATGATCACCCTGCTCATTATAGATCCCTCATTGGAAAGTTAAATTTCTTGACTCACACAAGACCAGACCTATCTTTTTCTGTCCAAACTTTGAGTCAGTTCATGCACACTCCACGGCAGCCACACGTCTCAGCATTACAACATATATTGAGGTACGTACATGGAACTGCAGGACAAGGACTTTTATTAAAAGGTTCTAATCAATTAACCTTTCAGGCCTTCTCAGACAGTGACTGGGCAGCCTGTCCAAATTCTAGAAGATCCGTCACTGGGTATGTGATGTTGCTTGGTAACTCTCCTATATCTTGGAAGTCTAAGAAGCAAGCCACAATTTCCAGAAGTTCCTCTGAAGCAGAATATAGAGCCATGGCTTCAGCCACATCAGAGATTACTTGGCTAATTCAGCTATTACACGACCTTGGCGTGGACAATTTGAGGCCTGTCATTCTGCATTGTGACAACATGTCAGCTATACACATTGCAAAAAATCCCGTCTTTCATGAACGAACCAAACACATAGAGGTCGACTGTCATTTTACTAGAGATAAGATTCTTGAAGGACTTCTTCAACTCACATATCTTCCTACTCAGAATCAACTAGCAGATGTGTTTACAAAGACCTTGCCATCACCTCAATTCAGCAAACTCTTGTCCAAGTTAGGAGTTGTTAATACCTCTCCAACTTGAGGGGGGGTATTGGAGCTGATATTTTTGATATAAATACCCTTCCCAGTTGTTGTAAAGGGTTGGCCTGACTCTGATATTTAGGCTGATGTTTAGAATAAGAGTTTGACATTCTCTGTAAGAATTCTCCAGTGATTGAAGAAAGCGATTCCATTTTTCTCTTTTCAACAATAATAATATAAATCAACATAATCCAATCTTCAACAATCAGTGGTGAAAAATCAAAGCAAAAAGAAAAAAAAAGAAAAATGGAAGATCAAGAGAATGAAACGGTAATTTTAAAGCTTTTGATTGATTTTTTATTTTTATTTTATTATGATTATTATTATTATTATTATTATTATTATTATTATTATTATTATTATTATTATTATTATTATTATTGTTATTATTAATTCAATTATATTATTATTATTATTATTATTATTATTATTATTATTATTATTATTATTATTATTACTATTATTTAAAAGAATATAAAAAAGTTAATAATATTATTATTGTTGTTATTATTATTATTATTATTATTATTATTATTATTATTATTATTATTATTATTATTATTAATATAAATTTTCCAAAAAGAAAAAAAAAAAGTTATTATTACTACTTTTTTGGCGATTGAACCGGGGTCCAATCGCCCGGTTCTGGGCGATTTATTTTTATTTTTTATTTTTTATTTTTTTCTTTTTGAATAATAATTATTATTTTTAATTTTATTATTGTTGTTATTATTATTATTATTATTGTTATTATTATTAATTTTATTTATATTCTTTTTGAAGAATATAAAAAAGTTAATTATTATTATTATTATTGTTGTTATTGATATTATTATTATTATAAATAAGAAATTTATAGGAAGTGGCAATGTTGTAATTTTTTAAAAATCAGGGGCAAATTCGTAATTTCATTTAAAGGGGTGCAATAAAATGAAAAGGGTGGTGAAATTTAAGAATTGAATTTTATAATCCCATTGACACCATCTAAACTAAACTAACTTTTATAGCCCATAAAATAAAATAATGCTAAATTGATTGGACAGCAAACGTATTCTGATAATTCAGATGCAGCCACGTAACCCTTTATTTGGCCATATCCATATATAAATTTAGTTGAGACTAAAAAATTAGTAAATGTATTAAAAAGATAACCTTCAAGAATAGGGATCAGATGGTAAAAAAAGGATGCCCAATTGTCGTAACCAGGCTTGGGACGGACACCCATCTCGCACAAATTAGCAAGATTATAACCACGCCTCATTTCCCAGTAACTGCCTGAAGGATCATACTTTAACCACTAAAAATCTGTGTTTATATAACCTATGCAGCTAATACTATCCTTCTTTCGTTGGTGTGGGACGAAGCCTATTCAACTTCTGATCACTTTCTCTCCCGAACGTACTCGCTTAGTATATATTTTTATAAATATATAACATATCATGAGTTCTCAATCATCAATTTAAGTTTTAATTGTTTGTGTATAATATACATGAGTATACATATATATAACATAATTTATCAATCAATAATCAATATCAATAATACATCAAAAATCAAAGAACAAATTATGAATTAATATCCAAATGGAGCAAAACTATGGTTAGGTTATTTTCCTTGTTTTTGGACTAACAATATGGTTTGTATCAGTGTATGTTCTGAAGCAACATAACATAGTTGATGACTTACAAAACTATATTAAGGAACAACAATACGTTCATATGGAGCTTCATCTTCGACATCAACTTCTCCGGAAAGTTCTTCAAGAGACTTACCTTTCGTTTCAGGCACAAGAAACGTACACATCATACCAACAATATTAGTCACACACAGAATAAAAATTGACTTTTTCTTGCCAATACCACCCGGATAACCCGGATTTCTCTTAGCCGGATCCTCCTCTTGAGAAGCATATAAAAACACGACTGCTCCAATTATTGACCCGGCCTTCCCTGCTGCAGCCGATATCCCATGACAAGTGGATCGGAACCTCGATGGAAAAATCTCGGCAGGGATTACAAATGTGGTAGCATTAGGTCCAAAATTTGCAAAGAAAAAAATGAGTCCATACAAAACAAGGAATCCAACTCTATGTTCCATTGTTCTCCAATACTCGTAAGGAATGGCAATCGCGACCATGAATATCGTCATACAAAAGAATCCCATCATTTGTATCCACCACCTTCCGATTATATCTATAAAAGCCACAGTAAACCAGTAGCCAGGAATAGTTCCACAAAGGGAAACTAAGGCTTGAAACTTGGCTATGTTATAAACTTCCCTTATAGCATTCATATCCTTAGGTAAAGGAATCCATCCGACAGAGTAAAACACATCTTTTTGGAACAGATTTAGACTATAGAAAGCGATGTCGATTAAGAACCATGTACTGGTTGTACCCAAGAGACGGATTCCATACATTCGACCAAATTCAGCTGAGAATAGCTTGAATTGATGCCTCTCACTATGAACTAATTCCTCGATTTTTTCTATCTCTGGATCGAGATGAAGATTAAGGACAGTTGACATGTCTTTAGCTCCTTGTTTAGGATTCCGCGCAACTAATGTAGTGTACCTAGCAGTCTCGGGCATCTGGATACGCCAATACAGAGTAAGGGCTGCAGGAACAGCTCCGAACATGAGCACACCACGCCAAATATAGTCAGATTCCGGTGGAACAGATGCTTTTGAGTCTACACTAAAAGGAGGAGGATTATACTTGCTCTCGAATATAGCAGCAAATAACATTGCTACTAGTGCAGCTGCTAAAATACCCATCCCCTGCATTGCAAAAACCGCGGCTACAAATGTCCCACGACTCTTTTTGTTGGCGTACTCAGCCATGATTGTGGCCGAGAGTGGGTATTCCCCTCCAATGCCAAACCCAACCCAAAACCGAAAAAAGCACAAGGTAGTTATGACCCCTATAGGGGTGCTATTAAACGAGATTCCTGAGCCAATAGTCGAGATTATTATTATGATCAATGTTATGCCATAGACCTTTTTTCTGCCTATGTTGTCACCTAACCATCCAAAGAAGAGTTGGCCGAAAAGGGATCCTAAGAGCGCGATCCCATTCACTGCAGCCGATAGATGGATAGGCAAGATTCCTGGCTTGTCCGCGCCAGGTTTAGTGAAGTATAAGCGTCCGATTAACCTTGCAACGGTTGTGATGCAGAATAGGTCATAGGCATCTGTGAAGAATCCCATACCGGATATTGCAATGGCTTTGAAATGGTACCATTGTATTTTTGCTACATCAAGTGCATTAAGCACTTGTACTTGTCCTTTAGCCATGGCTATTATCTGTTTGGTCTTGATTTCTTGGTTGTGTTTTATCTTAAAATCACAGCTACCAACCAACAAGTAAAATTAAATGGGTGAAAATTTACATGTGTTATATATATGCAAGCAAACATAGATCCTGTTTGACAATGATAAGTGGATAATAGTAAATTATATTCCCTCCTATTCTTCTTAGTAATCCTTTTTACTTTTGGGTTACTATTCACTTCTCTCTCTTAATTTGTATTTTGTTCTTGATCTATAAGTTAAAATATATTCAAGTGGGGTCTTATTTCGTTCATATCAATACAAGAATTATTAATCAAGTTATCAACCTTTCATAATTTTTAATTATATATAATTAAAGATATTAAAAGTTAAAAGGTTGTCTCGGTAAATATGAAAAAATAAATAGGACTAAAACTACTCAGAAGAATAGGAGAGAGTATTAATTAACCGGTAATAAATGATAGAAGTAGAGTAGTAGATTGAACTAAGATTTTTTCATGTTTTCCCTTCAAAGTCCTCATTTTCAAATTACTTATCTCTCATTTTGTTCTCTAAATAAGGTATTCTCCATCCTTCAAAATCTCTTCCTTTTATTTCCCTATTTCTCCCTACCAAACACATTAATATATTTATTGTTTCTTTTATTGTTTTAAGTAATTGTTTTTACTGTCTGCACAATATTTATCTCATTTTTATACACACATAAAATTAACTACCTCTCGAGATAACACAACCTAGTGAGATATTTACTTTCATATTATTTTCAATGTTACTATATATGAATAGATCAAATCTATATTTATCTAAAAGTGTAATTTCTAAGATATTTTGTAAATTTCTTACGAACTTAAAGTAAAAACATCTAACTAATGTAAAGCTACAAAATGATTTCTCTACATCCTATCAATTTTATCTAATTATATATATAAACAATCGTAAAAGTTAAACTCATAAAGACAGAGAAAGTAACGGCAAAGAATGGAGAAAACGAACCTTTACGAATCGAAGGATACAAAATAAGTGGAACTCAGAAACATGTACAGTTTATACAAAGTGTATCTTGTAATGTTCTGCTATATATACTAATAGTAGGATACACAATTAGACATTTCTAAAGGTTAATAGAATGAGAAGAAGCAACATGTCAAAAAATATTCTAAGAAAAAAATAGAGAATTTCAGCTAATAATATGATGACAACTGAACTCTTGTAAGTGTATAATATAAATGTCAACTATAGTGTATTTTTTATTAAATAATTTTTAATTGGTAAGACAAGTAAATTTTGGATTTAAATTTTGTTTACAATTATCATTATGTAATACAAAATGAAATAAAATCCTTTTCAAGAGAATGCAACTGTGTCAAAATTTTAATTCAACATCCTTTTAGGGGTTATAATAGCTAAATATACATATAAGTATTATTTTAATCATAAAAATATGTGTTAAATTGTGCGTTGCTTTAATCATATAAAAAAAATTTACTAATTGTTTTTTAGAAAATTAACGTGAATAAAACAAATTTTTGCTAATTTTCATGGCATGAATATACTAACTTTTCTATGAATAATACTAATTATGAGTATTTTTTTAGAATGATATCAACTTTTGTTTAACCACTATATTACGTTTGGTTTTTTGTCAAACAATCTAGTATACACAAATGTTAGTAGCTAGAAGTATTATTTTAGGCAAATACTTCCTAAGTTGGTATTATTTATGATTAATCAAAAGTTAGTATTATTGTAGAAGTATCAGTGAAAGTTTTTACGATAATTTTTTCGAATTTATTTTACTTATTTTGGCCTTTAGGGCTTTTTTCACCGTAAATTCTTATCTATCGCATTTCTGACTACCCTTTAAAATTGATTTTGTCTTAATACATTTTGAATACTGATACAAACAAAAATCAATTGGAAAAAGTTTTAAAATTAAATAAGCTAAGGTACATAATTGCAATGAAAAATGTTCTTATCTCATAGTAATATGTTTTTTATCAGAAAATTTTGTTTTGGGCATAAAAAGTAAACCCTAGTATATATAATATGATATCTAGATTCCTAAACTATGGAATCTCTGGAATATTCAGAATATTCAGAGCTGAATCTGCATCAAATTCTAATTTGTAGATAAAACTTACATAAACACTAAATAATTACAAATAGAATCACTGAAAAGCATTGTTAAGTTGTTAACACGTTGTATGTTTAATGTTATCCTCTTAAGTCAACTAATATTTGTTAGAGGTTATTTGCCTACACGTTTGTAAATTGTAACATATTTGTCTTCTGAATCTTGCACAAAATCAATGAGTTCTAAGAGCAATCTTACAAACATTTTGCACAAAACCAAAAGTATTTTGTGATTCAATGGATAGAGCATATCAATGTAGAGCAAAAGGTTTAGGGTTCGACCCTAACTGGGTGCAGGTATCAGTTGGGGTTTCTTAACTGCGTGTATCTCTCTATACTCCCTCCTTGGGGGAACGGGTATGATTTGTCCGTATCTTTCAGAAAAAAGAAAACCCTCCACTCGGACCTTTCCTTGTGCGGGATACTGAAAGTATCTTTTACCTTATTTGAGTTATAGAAAGTTTGAAAATTTTGATAAACGAGTATTTAAGATGAAATTGTTTCATGAAAATCGAGTCTTGTTACAGTTAGAGTTGAGAAAAATCATCTAATGATTCGAAAATTCAGTGATTCAATTTGATACCTGATTCAAAATTCTTGTTCGAATCAGATATTCGGTTATCCAATACAGATATCTGATAATTATTGGTTAAATTTATTCAAAAAAAGAGATTAAAGGGACATCTCATGATATTACCGGCATAATAATCTCGTGGAAAAAACCCCTGACAAAACATAAGATATGGGAGCACCTTTTAATAAAAAAAAACCCCAGAAAGTGGATTGAGCCACTAAATAGTAAATACATCGAGAACACACCAAATGGGTTAATACCAAACAAACACCATGACCTAAAAGGTCTTACATTCCTGGGTAAAGCCACAAAACTAGACCACCAAAAACTTCTTACACCTAGGCTCAAGACTAACAAAATTTCTAAAGGGTTATAAACTCTAGGGTAGCCAAACCAGCCGCCAAACTAAAAACTGCCAATGCGTCGCCAAACACCAACATTTTGGTGTCAGAACACACCAACAGACACCACCAACGGAGAACCCTAGGATCGGGCTACACCTTCGAACAGACCATGAGACGAAGTCCCTCAGCCCAAATTCATTGAAACCATCACATGTTGAACCGACTTACACCCCACCGACCCACGCCCAACCCTAGAGGAGACGTGCAATACCATCAAATCCTCACACCAAAGGTAGCGGCCAACACCGCCAAGACCTCAAAAGAGGTGACAACCAACATTGTCAGATCCTCAAAAGAGGTGATATCCAACACTGTTAGGACCACAAAAGGAGTAATAAAAACTCCAAACCATGGGGAAATGCCGATGAAAATAAGTGACAAGGGTAGGTCAACACGGCATTACCACTTCAACCTCTCTCATGGTTGAAAGCAAAAACGAGCCACAACTCAAAGGATCAAGCAAACACCCAGAAACACCAACACCTCCATCGAGAAACACACAAATAAAAATGATCCACCATCTCATCGGCACAAACAAAAACCAAAAAATACCAACACCACCATTGGGGAACGCTATCCAAACACCAACAAACCACTGAAATACGCTAGAGCCATCCTAACACCAGCAAACCTCCAAAGTAAGTCAGCAAACCAAAACCCTATGTAAACATTTCGCCAGTTTAAAAACGACAAAGACTAAAACCCTATGAGAGCCAAACGACAAATACCAAAAAAACATCCATTGAGGTCAAAACAAATTGAAGTATGCCACAGAAAGAAGAAAAGGAGAAAGGAAATAAAAGCGGGCGGCGCCGCCATCATAAGGACCTCCAAGGGTGAGGAAAACCAAAATCCTAAGAAAGCCTCTATCTCTTTGGAAACTACTTTCTACATTTTATTTGAATTACAAATTCAAATATCATGTATTTGAGATTCAAATATTAAAATATTGGATATCTGAATATTTTTATTCTAATGTTTGTTATCAATCGAATAAAATTACATTTAAAAAATCAATTTGATCAAATTCGGATATCAAATATCCTATTTGAATTTTTCTACTTATCCTCATTGGCATCGGATATCATATATTTCAGATATTTGATTCGAACACTTTTGGATATCAGATTCAGATGTCAGAGTCAGATCGGATAGTAAAAATGCCAATTTTTTGGATATGGGTTATTTGATTTGACTACATGTTTCAATTAGATATCTAACTTTACTTACCCCTAAATCTCAGTTGGAGTAACTACTACTTTCTCATGTAAAAATCCTAAATTCGATTCTCAACTAGCCATGGTCAATTAGCCATACCATATTTATAAAATATTTCATTGTATATTTTACTCCAACTGCTTAAACAATCAACATGAAAGAAAAGAATTCATAATTCATCATGCAGATAAGCACAATAAAAAAGAATCATATTTAGACTAAATAAAATTGTAGTCAGGTTCGTTTTAGCTAAAATCTTGACAAGTCTTATCAATATACATAAAAGAGAACACAATTCATCAGCATATTCAACGTGTTCCACTATAAAAAAAAACTAGCATTAGCTCGGAAAAATGAAAAAGGGCAAACCATTGTCAACACCAAATAACACTATTGAGGAACGGCAATACGTTCATATGGAGCATCATCTTCAACATCAACTTCTCCGGAAAGTTCTTCAAGAGACTTACCTTTCGTCTCAGGCACAAGAAACGTACACATCATACCAATAATATTAGTCACACACAAAATAAAAATGGACTTTTTCTTGCCAATACCACCCGGATAACCCGGATTTCTCTTAGCCGGATCCTCCTCTTGAGAGGCATATAAAAACACTACTGCTCCAATTATTGACCCGGCCTTCCCTGCTGCAGCCGATATCCCATGACATGTCGATCGGAACCTAGCCGGAAAAATCTCAGCAGGGATCACAAATGTAGTAGCATTGGGACCAAAATTTGCAAAGAAAAATATGAGTCCATACAATATAAGAAACCCAACTCTATGTTCTTTTGTTCTCCAATGCTGGTATGGGATTGCAATTGCAACCATAAAAATAGTCATACAAAAGAATCCCATCATTTGGATCCACCACCTACCAATTATATCAATAAAACCAACAGTAAACCAGTAACCAGGAATAGTTCCACAAAGAGAAATTAAGGCTTGAAATTTGGCTATATTATAAACTTCCCTCATACCACTCATTTCTTCAGGTAAAGGAATCCACCCAACAGAGTAAAACACATCTTTTTGGAACAGATTTAGACTATAAAAAGCGATGTCGATTAAAAACCATGTAGTGGTTGTACCCAAGAGACGAATCCCATATATACGAGCGAATTCAGCTGAGAATAGCTTGAATTTGTGCTTCTCACTATGGACTAATTCCTCGACTTTTTCTATCTCTGGATCGAGATGAACATCGAGAACATTCGACATGTCTTTCACTGCTTGTTTAGGATTCTGCGCGACTAGTGTAGTGTACCTAGCAGTCTCGGGCATTTGCATACGCCAATACAGGGTAAAAACAGCAGGGACAGCACCAAATATCAGTACACTACGCCAAATGTAGTCTGATTCGGGTGGAACTGACCCTAAAGGGTCTACATTATAAGGAGGAGGTTTATACTTATTATCGAATATAGCAGCAATAAACATTGCTACTAGGGCGGACGCTAGTATGCCCATTCCTTGCATTGCAAAGACCGCGGCTATGAATGTTCCGCGAGTGTTTTTATTGGCATACTCGGCCATGATTGTAGCCGAAAGAGGGTACTCCCCTCCTATGCCAAACCCGACCCAAAACCGAAAGAAACAAAGGGTAGTTATGACCCCCTTAGGAGTTTTACTAAAGGACATTCCTGACCCAATAGTTGAGATGATCATTATAATTAATGTTATGCCATAAACTTTTTTTCTTCCTATTTTGTCTCCTAACCATCCGAAGAAAAGTTGGCCAAAAAGGGAGCCTGATAAGGCTATTCCATTTACTGCAGCTGAAATATGGATGGGTAAGATCCCTGGGTTGTTGGATCCTGGTCTGGTGAAGTATAAGCGTCCGAGTAATCTTGCTACTGTTGAGATACAGAATAAGTTGTATGCATCTGTGAAGAATCCCATACCGGAGATTAAAATGGCTTTGAAATGGTACCATTGTATTTTAGCTACATCCAGGGCATTTAGGACTTTGACCTGTCCCTTTGCCATTGTTGTGTATTTTTTAAAACTTTTATTTCTTTGATTAAAATCTTCAATCACATGTGATCTGCCCTGTCAATAAAATTAGAAATGAGGTAGTGAGGTATATACACAATTACAATTTACAAGTATCTATTATGAGCCAAAGGATTCTTTCACCTCATTTTCTTTTATGTGTATGAGTTGTTGTTTTCTTTTCCTCCTTAAAACTTGATCATAATTTTCCTATGAATGGGATACACTGTATATAATGATAGATGATATATGTCTCTTAAGAGTTAAGGAGGGTTTTTGGTATGGAAAGGATCAAGTAAAATAAATAATATGTGTTAAATTTATTGGTTATTTGATATAGATATGATAAGGTAAATGCTAAAATTTTTTTTTTTTTTACTTAAAAAATGAGAAAAAAGGTAATTGTTAATCACAAAAATGAAATGGGTTAAATTTTTTTTTTTATGCCAAATAATAAGTAATGGAATGCTTTGACTCATTTCATTATTCAATTTGAAAAGATTCATACCAAACTAACTCTTAAGAATATAAATATTTATTATGTTTTATAAATCAAACGTCTTATTTTTTGAACATATTTATATTAAATGTCATATTTCCCTTTTGATAATTGTTTTCTCTTAATTATATCTTATTTACACAATTACAATTAATTATCGTTTTTTCGTTACTCATTCTTCCCATGTCTTTTTCTAAAATATATCATTAGCCATTATGCATTATATGAGACATTAAATTAGAATAATTAGAATAGGAAACAGACACTATGGAGAAGTAAGAAGTTGTAAGTCAAAAACAACAGAAATATCAACTTTAAGATTTTGTTATAATCAACAAAGTGGCTGTAGTTTAGTGGTAAGAATTCCACGTTGTGGCCGTGGAGACCTGGGCTCGAATCCCAGCAGCCACAATTTTCAACTTTATAATCATCATTTTTGAATGACTATTGAAAGTCTGGTGCCATCACATAATTTATAACTTTTTCTCATTGAAAAGGTAGAGATAAAAGTGTTGTTACATGAAATATTAGAAAAGAATAATATATCAAAATATTATCTAATTCCTACTCTCTCATTTTTAATATTGTATAAAGTTTATTTACATATTGAGTGCCAATTTTTATGTATTTGCTTTTTTTTTTTTAATGAATTCTTTGAAACCTTTAGTTTTCTTTACGCGTAAGAATGTAATTTAATTTTTGATATATTTCTATTTGTTAGTTTTAAAGGATTTTATTGTGTATGGCAATATTTATGAACTGAAATTTTCATACGAAAAATTCAAATTTAACTTAAATATTAAATAACTATAGAGCAGTTTTGAAAAATTTGGAATTCTGTATAAAATTTTTATTTCGCGTCTTATTTATTGTAAATATATATATATATATATATATATATATATATATATATATATATATTATTAATAAACTCAACATATTTATATTTTTATTAACTTTTTCATATACAGGAAAACGAGAGGATCTTGTGCAGTCGATCACCTTACACACTCTCAAAGACCCTTGTAAATAAGAATTTATAACGTAATGCATGTAGAGAGGGTCTTGTACGGTCGATCGCCTCTTCTATTATGACACAATGCATGTATATGACTTCCCCTCTTCTATTAAATAATAACGTACAAAATATTACCAACTTTAAAAACAAAATTTCTCTCCATGTCCTTGAATTTACTTCAAAAAAATTAAAAATGTTCAACACGAAGAAATAATAAAGAAAATTTAATACTCTTAGGAGATGTATTAATTTAGTGGTTGAAAACTTAATTTCTATTTCACGATAAGAGTTTGATTCTCATTACTAGCAGAATGATTTTTTATAGGGATTCTCAACTACATGGGCGGTTCTTGGGGCATCTCAGGTAGTCGACCGCCTAGGGCCCCTCGAAATAAGGAGCCTCAAATATTTAATGGTGCTATTTAGGTCCGGTTTCCAGCAACACTTTTTAAGTGATTTGTTTGTAAACCTTTTTTTATATTTAAAGTAATATAATGTTACAATATATTTTGTCTTGAATTATTTTTTGTGAAGTGGAAAATTTTTTATCTTTTAATATAATAAAGGGCACCATTTAAAAAAAATCGCAAAAATAAATTGGGCCTTGAGTATATATATAGTATATCATGAGACCTTAATCATTATTAGTTTAAACTTTTTATTAAATTGATTCTAGCTTAATCTTTTAATTAATATCCAATAATACATCATATATATACTCAATATATAGCCTACCTCAAATAAAAAATAAAAAAAATTCAATAGAACAGAGAGAAAAACAATGAGAGATCACTAACCTGTCTAGATGGTATAACTGGTGTTAGTCGATACAATTCCAGGAAAAAACATCTATAAGAAGAAGAAAATTGGAGGTGGAAATTATATTATTATTAAAAAAAGTACCTAACTGTTAAGACATTCCTAAAGGTAAGGAAGCTAACTATTAAGACATTTCTAAAGGTAAACTAGCTAACTGTTAGAAATTTCTAAAGGTTAAGAGAATAATGGGAGACATAACATGACAAAATATAGATTCTCATGATCATGATCATGTATTTTGTCACATATAATAAAATAAACTTTAGCTAATAATGTGATGACACTTAACTCTCTAGATGGTATGTATAATATGTATATATAAATAATTTATGAATTACAATTTTAAAGTTTAACGCTAATGTTTATTTTACCAAAAACGCTTGTGGCGCAATGGATAGAGCAGCTTCATATTGAGCAGAATGTTTGAGGTTTGACCCATACTGGACAGGTATCAGCTAGAGGGATTTCTTGACTGGGCGCATTCTCTTTACTCCATCCTTGAAGGGAACATGTATGGTTTGTCTGCATCTTTTAGAAAAAAAATCCCCATTCAGTCCGCATCTTTCAGGAAAAAATCCCCACTCAAATCCTGCCTTGTGCGAATACTGGGAGTGTCCTTTACCTTTACCTTTTAGCCACCAAATTATCAAAGTCTATAATATTCAGACAAAATCACAGAAATCCAACCATTTTAGTGGTCGGAATTTTATGATTTAACCTGATCGCTGTAGACTTTGATATTTTAATGGCTGTAGTTTAAAAAAAATAAACATTAAAAATTATTATTCGCAAAAATCCTAAATTATCAGCATATAATTCTTTATATATAAAGGTCAACTATCTTAATTAAATTAAAGAAAAAACTGTTTTGGGCGTTAGGTAAGCCCTAAAAAAGATAATATAATTATACTTGTAATACAGAACAATGAATATTCAAAATTATGTAATACCTTGAATATACTGAATATTCAGGACTGAATCTGCATAAAAAAAAAATACATAAATAAATAAATCATAAACTTACATTTACATATGTATATGTATTCTTTCATAAATTATGTAATGAAAAAGCATGCTAACACGTTCTTTGTTGACCTCCAGCCAGCATATATAAACAGATCAAGTCAATTTTATTTTGTTGGAGACTGTTTGCCTACACGTTTTTAACATATTTGTCTTTAGAATCTCATTGATGAACATGGTTTAGTTATTTAATCTTACTTTTATTTTTGAGTTTGCTACATCATATAAATTAAATCGAAATTTTTTTATAATAGTAGTATTTAAAAATTCAAAAGAATAGATTAGGAGAATAGTAATAATTCATAAAATATTTTCTCCGTTTCAATTTATTTGCAGAACTTGTTTTTTCACGCAATTTAATACACTAATTTAATTTTTAATATATCTAATTATGTATAATAAAAAATTGTACAGATTTGATATTAATAATCTTTGCAATGAGACGAATCCAATAAGATCTTACTTGATTATGTTTTGACCTATAAATTAAAATTAATCACAAATTAAGAGTGATAAATGAAAAATATCATTTTTTAATGTTGGAACTAATTTGGAACGAAAGAAATCTTTTAGCTAGGTTCCATTCTCACGTCTCATATTGTACGTACTCACTAAATTGTAATTTGTAAGTGTTATATTGTGTGGTGGCCTAATTGTTTGGCTACTAGTTTTGTCGGTGTATTGCTGGTTTTAGGTTTTTAATTTATTAGTTGATCAAATAATTATAAATTTATTTATAAAATAAACTTTTTAATGATGAAGCTGATAATAAATTTTGTAACTAATGGTTGCAAGGTTATTTAATAAATAGTTTAAAATTTGAAAAATTTCTTGATCATTACATAGAATATAAAATAACATTAGGTAATTGTAATCTTGATGTTAAACCTCAAATTTTATAATTTCAAGACAAAAGGAAATGCACGTCTCACAATGAAAATCCTATTACAATTGGTTTTTTAAGAGTATTTTACGTTAAGGATATAATTGGTCATTTAAGATTATAAATGATTATTGTAAGAGTTACAGATTATAAATAATCATTTTGAAACTATAAATAATATACATTGAGTCAACCTAATATAAAAAGTCTTTTTTAAGAGTTTGTCAAAAATTGTAAGTACATTTATAATTATATTCTATATATAGGACACTTTAAAAATATAGAAATAAAGTTATTTCACTTAAAAATCTGATGGAGCATAAAAGTTGGTGGTTTAAAAATTTTTGTTTTAAACTTTCATACTAGGGATATTTGGTTTAAGAGAGACATTTTTTCAAAATATACTTTTAGTTATATTTATTTTGGTTTGATAATAGATTTTAAATAGCTAGAAAAGCCAATATTGAAAGGATCGGAGTTTTCTCCAATTATTTATATAGTCAGTTTCTTGAGAGCCCGTCTCTCTAACAGATGTCTTTTAGGAGACACGGCCCATTAAAACCTAATAAAAAAAGATGATAACTAATTTGTGTAACTCAAACTGCACGTTTATTCGGTAGAGTTTTAGGATTCAGGTAGGCATTTAGGATAAGTTAAGTAGGAGTTCACAATATATCAAGTAAGCATTTAGTATACCTTAAGTAGGGTTTAAAATACCTCAAGTAGACATTAAGTATAGCTCAAGTAGATATTTAGGATACCTCGATTAGGATTTTAGGATCCCTCAAGTAGACATTTAGACATTTAGGATACGTCAAGTAGGATTTTAGGATACCTCAAGTAGGGGAGAGATAATTTTGTCACTAAAAATATAGTAAATTTAAACTATGAACAATAATAATCTATGTAGGAGTCGAACCTATATTTACCACGCAATTTCATAGTGCTCTACCGATTGAGATAATAGACTTAAGATGACAAATAACTAAATTGTATAAAAAAAAATAATTAATAATTTGCAAATGCAGTAATAAAATATACGTTGGGTCCATCACCCCTGCTAAGTGTATTAAACTCCTGCTTGAGGTTCCCTAAACACCAATTTGGTATAATTTAAACCCCAACTTAGCATAGTGTAAAACCCTACTGAACACATTAACATATTCTTAATCCCTACTCCATAGATACTTAATCACTACTTGAGGTATCACAAACTCCTACTTGAGGTACTCTAAACCCCTAATTGACACTTTTTAAACCTCAACTTGAGTTACATTAAACCCCTACTTAATGTTCCCTAAACATCAACTTATTATACTCTAAATCCCAACTTCATATGGTGTAAAGTTCTACTTTATATGCTGAAAAACCCTCTTTTATACGTTGTAGAACCCTGACTTGAGTTATTCAAAAAAGCTACTTGATGCATCCTAAATACTTACTTAAGATATACTAAATGCCTACTTGACGTACAGTGAACCCCTAGTTGACTTGTCATAAATGCCTACTTGAGAGATCCTAAAACCCTACCTAGTAAGCATGCAATTACACATTAGTTATCAATTTGTAAATTTTATTTTTTTTCTTTTTTAAAATTTGGGTCGGTTCATTTAGAGACTATCTCTCGTCTCTCACTACAATTTGTTAAAATAAGTTTTACTAAAAATAAAAGTAAATAAATTATTTGTCAATTTTCATTCTCAATGTCTTTATTTCATTATTTAGCGTGATATTATTCTATCAAATCAACAAAAAATATTTATATTCTCCTTTCAATATTAATTTTATCAAAATTTCATTCTTACGGAAACAGCTACTCTTGTAAGAGATCGTCTCTTAAAGAGACGACCTCAAAACAAGAAGTCCACGTTCTTACTTTCTCTTTAATTTGTATTAATTTAGGCTATTTAGCCCATATATCTAATGCGTCTCTTAAAGAGATTGTCTCTCACAACAATTTGTGTTACGAAATATATTTTCATCACAAAATTAAACACTCTTTAGAAAGTCCTACCAATTTAGTTGGTGTTGGTTTGAACTTTGAATTAGTATACAGAACTTTGGGCTTATTCAAAAGGCCCATCTAAAATCATCTTTTTTTGTTTTCTCACAAATTTTTGTGAGAGACTGTCTCTTTAAAAGAGTATATTTAATTGGCTCGGCCTAGTATACATTTTTTAAAGTATTGTAAGTAGACATTAAGAATCATATAAGTAAACATTTATGATATTGAAAGTAGGCATTAAGGATACGGTATATAAGCATTAATGATAATGTAAGTAGACATTAAGAATACGGTAAGTAGACATCAATCTTTAATGAGTTGGGCTTGAGATACGTCTCTCAAAGAGAAAGTCTCCCAAGTGACTAGCTGTTGTTTTCTACTAGAAAGCATCTCGTTTTGTATGAGATAAAGAACTAGTGATTAACAATTCGTCTTATATGAGACCGTGTCAACATAAGACGGACTCATATAATTAGTTTATTTAATTATTTGATCATTTTAAAGTTATAAGTGATCACTTTAATAGCAAAATATGCATGTGTCAGTTTAATAGAGATAGTCTCACTATAAGACTGTCTCATTTAAAAATTGTGTAAAAATTTATAGATGTAAAAATTTATAGATATAAAAATTTAAAAATTTTCAATTTAATTTATGTAAATTAACTAACTAAAAGATGCATGCACTGCACAATTATATATACATTGATTAAATGTGTTAGATCAATAACATAACCTTAGTAAAAAAATCATACGTTTTTTAGTATTATTTTACTTCATCATTTAGATTTTAAATTGTCAGCTAATTTAATTTAATTTTATATAATTTAATACACTAAGATATCTGTGTATTGCAAGCCAAATCTACTAAAAAAAAATCTCATTTTGTTAAAAAGAACTTTTAACCAGGTCCTCTCTTGAGAGACCATCTTTTGTAAAGACGCCTCTCAAGAAGCCCAGCCCATATCTGATAATTCATTTAAAAAAAAAAACTGCTACTTTAGAAAAGTAAAGCGCGTGTATTGTGCTTGGAAATTGAAAACATCTAATTATTAACTACCTCTTCCAAAGCAATATACAACTTCAATTATGGATACATTAGTTTTTTCATCTCCCTTGTACAACCTTCAACTGTATCTCCCAAAATTACCTCTAAGCCTTCCATATCTAATACATACAAGTCACTAGGAAAGACAACTTTCCCTATCTTCAAGGGTACATCCTTATACAGTCTATCACAACTGTACAATTTTCCCGATGGAACAGCCACCGTATAAGAAACTTGTTCAAAAGTTCCTAAATTCAATTCTTCTACTTTACTCTTTGCAAGAAATGAACATGTAGCTCCCGAATCAAATAATACATTAACAGCTATAGAATGAATGGCGGACGTACCTGTAACCACATCCGTCGCCTGTCAGCTTCTCTTGCACTGACTGCATATACCCTTCCACTAGCTGTTTGTGCATTAATTCCTCCCACGTGATTGCCCCCACGATGCATTTCTGACCCTTCAGCCCGGTTTCCATCTACCCGGCCTTGTCCCCCATTAAAAGGTCGCTGGAACCTCTGACCCGCATTACCACGATTTCCATTCCCGTACTGCTGGCTGACTTGACTGCCGGCGTTGTTTAAATTCTGTTGCCGGTGTGGTCCACCCGGCTGTTGACTTCTACCCCCTTTCTTTATGTAGCATTCAAACTCCCTATGTCCTCTTTTGTGGCAAAAGTTACACTCGATCAAATTCCCATCACAATCTTTTTCCGGGTGATTTCTCTTGCATCTTCTACAGAAATACTTCTTTTCATTGCCATCTCGGTCCAGTAATGGGTCAGCAGGCTTCGCGTCTCCTCTAAACCCATAATTTGTACTAGACCCGCCTCCCTGAAAATTTCCGAAATTTCTTGCTTTCTTATGATAAAAGCCCGACAAGTTCTCCGATGTCTGGCCAGAAACCTTTTTCCTCTTCTCAGGGACATTACTCTTCTCTTTTTCCTTCTCTTTCCTCAAAATATTCCCTATTTTAGACGCTCGCTTGTACATCTGTTCCAGGTTGTTATAACGATCACTTTCGATATGTTTTTGAATGTCATACGACAATCCCAGCTCAAATCGCTGCATTTTCATCTCTTCAGTGGGAACATCATCAGGACAGTACTTGAGGTACTCCATAAATTTGTGGTAATACTCATCAACAGTCATACCACCCATCTCTAACCGCGCAAACTCGTTCGACTTATCTTTTCTTACGTGCAGCGGATAGAATTTCTCTCGCATGGCCCTTTTAAACAAATCCCAACTAAAATCCCCCTCAGCCTACTCCAACAACCCCGATCTACTGTTTGCCCACCAGTAGTCGGCTTCTCCAACCAAATAAAATGCAGCCTGATTGACTTTCAATTCTTCTGGACATTCTACTACATCAAAAAGTTTGTCAAATTCTCTTAACCAGAGTTCAAGCTCCGACGGTTCCCCTTTACCATCGAAAGTCGAGGGTTTGCTCTGACTAATCCGTTTGCCATTTCAGATGCTAATTCCGACATAGACCTCTCTCGTGGTGCGCTTACACTTGATAACGCTTTCACCAGATTTCTTAGCGTACAGTTAGCATCATTTCTAGACAGTCTCTTTCTTGACAAAGGAGGCATCTTCTGCAAGCAAAAAAGAAGGTACTAATTACAAGAAAGACCTAAGGGTTCGAAAGTTCTAGAGAAAGAACAGAATTTCACTTAACATACAACTACTTATTTACTAGTGCATAGGTTTATTTATTTCTAAATGTATATACTATTAAACCTAATAAAAACATTGTAAAAGCGACTCAATATATAATACACATCACACCTCATTGGAAGAAACCATAAACATATTATGATATTTTATTGATATAAACTGATGCGTCTTCACTGGTTTCCGCAAAGCATATACATTTTTCATAAAGATAATAACTAAAGAAAAAATATAACTAAAGGAAAACATTGAACAAAAGAAGGGAAACATTTAACGCCAAGCGTCCCAAGTGTCAGCACTCTCATCATAGCTTACTAAGTCAAAGTCCTCATCATCTGCATCTTCCCCAGAATCAGAGCTGGAGTTCGAGTGTGCTTCTTCTTTTCACTATCACTATTCCTAGGAACGTCTATTGGAACTTCCTCCACGTCTTCTTCGGGATCCTCTTCATCTGAGGTCAAACCCAGTCTCATAGCCATACAGATCATAGTGCAACCCCAATCGCCACTCTCATCTTCGCTGGAAATCTCTACATAGATAGGTGGTTCCCGCTTAGGCTCCCACATTTCGACATCACTCTCTGACTGAACCTCGGTTTCCACTAGTGGAGGGTTGGGTAGGTTCTGCTCCTTCAACGGTTCCATGACTACATCAGCGTCGTCCGATATGTGGGGTTCCGCTCCTAGATTCGGACAAACGATGTAACTCATTTAAGTCCAAATCTAAATCATAACATACCCTATCAGCCTTTGCCTTAACCATACGCATCCTCTCCCTATAATCTCTGATACTTTCACCATCCCTTATTTTCCAAATATCAGCATTGGAGACTTCTCTCCAGGCAGTCTCTGGGTCAAACATCGATACCTTACTAGACTCCCCGGGGGTGTGTGAGTCCAAAAGTGTTTTTCCCTTATCCATAAATTCTGATTCTACACGAAAGTACAAAACAAAACATTACTATCACAAAACAACTTACAACACAAACACATTTCAACAAAAAAATACGTCCTAAGGACTGTGCCCCAACTCTCTACTAGGTTGTTTATTCCTTTATCATCTATGGAACGTTGGCTCTGATACCAATTGGAACGGTCCGGTTTAAGTGGAACGGTCCGGTTTAAGTGACCCGGAAATCCATATAAAAATACAAATTCCGGTTCACTCTTAGGACTCCAGAGAAGACTTTTCTCTAGGACCGTCAACGTTTCGTCGATAAAGAAATATAGATAAACAGAAAACAGTACCAACGTGAAAGATAATAAGTCAGCGGAAGCTCTAACGTACAACTCGAGAGCCTAAAGGCCTCTAAACAAACTAATCAAAATAGCGGAAGCGAAAAGAAAACTACACTATCCCTTGTTACTTAAATACAAAGTTTCTTTCTACTCATAATCTAATACAAAAGATAATAACATAGTCTTGATGATTACGGGTTCTAAGTCGAGATCTCACTCCAGACCCCACCTGCAATCAACCTACTAGTCGTCGTATGACAACACACAGTAGGTTCCAAAGAAACAAACCAATACACGTCAGAGACTTCATACAAATATCAATCAGGTTGAATACAAGCAAAATGTTCATCCTAGCATGCATAGGCTCTAATACATTCATTATTAGTTAATCCCAACTTGTAACGTTGCCCGTCCTGTTCTGGTCGTTCAAGTATAAATCATTCATTATTAGATAATTCCAACTTGTAACGTTGCCCGTCCTGTTCGGGTCGTTCAAGTATAAACCAATCCTTTTTGGAGGAATACACTTGGGAGAGCTAATCCCAAGGCAACCACCGACCTAAGATGTTGCCCGTCCTGTTCGGGTCGTCAAAGGGTAAAGTATGCATACCCCCATGGTGACCGTAATGATCCAAAACTGCCATGGGAACAATAATTATAATAATCCAAACCAATACGTTAACCCTTTTGGGTACATAACCAAAGGTCAACCCTTTTGGGTGACAAACACATAAATTGTTAATGTTCAATTAATTCCTTTCAAATTATTTGAGTGCCTAATTCTTATGTGATTTACAAAGCCTTGATTAGAAATGAAACAACACTACTTGCACAACCATATAAACAGTATGGTCTAAGCGTGTACCTTTAAGCGCTGCAACAACAAAGTTCAAGCACGACAGAAATTTCGCCCTCTTATGAATCGAGGTCCTAAATAACACACACACAAAACGATCACGTATTAGGACGTGTTTACACATTTAATCCACTCCATACGCTAAAATATCACGAAGACTTGATAATTTTTAATTGTTTAGATCCAATTCCCAATGGTTCCAAATTTCAAGTTCTGACCAGAAACTTTAAGGGTCATTTCGGACAGATTAGAAAATTCAAATGAAAAATCCGACTTCGCCATTGCGTTCGGAACGCGTCAATTACCTTGGGTACCAAATTTCGTAATTTCTAACATCCATTTACTATTTTTAATTATTTTAAGCGTTTAACGAGTTTTTAACGCAACGGTGCATAAAACAACGGAAAACAACTAACGTTTCCGGGTCGGCACCTTTAACGAGGCAGATCAGCTGCTGCTTCATAATTATTATTATTTTATATATACATTATCAACCCCTTTTTCTTTTAAATCTCATAACCAAAATAATTCTAGCAAGGTCACATTCAACAAATCCTTCAAGAGACTTGAAATTTCATAAATTATGATAACTAAATTAAATACTTAATTCTCTTAACAAATTAAATTTTGTAGAGAATTACAAAACCAAATTACCCTTTTAAATCAAGACACATATATATAAATATAACACAATCCTTCAAACAAATCAAATTTTGCTAAAGGATTATTAAACCCTTGGATGACTACATAACTTAATCCATACCAACTTAATTTCTACTAACAAATTGAACTTTAGTTAGAGAAATTTAAACCATAAAAGAAATTTATTTAAACATCAACATAAACTCAATTCTTATAACAAATTTAAACTTTGTTAAAGAATATAAATCAAGAACATAACTTAATCCTTTTAACAAAGTTAAGGTTTATTAAAGGATTGTTAAAGAAAATTACATAAAAATATACTCAATCCTCCTCAAAGTCATAGGATATCATTATACGTAAAATGTAATTCATCTTAGAAAACCTTGTATATAAAATCTATAACTAGCAATTCAATTAAACTTACCTCTTTGATCAAAAGATTGAATGGAAAAACAAGAGAACAATTTTTTTTTTTTTTTTTTTTTTGGAAATGCCGAACCAAAAGCACAAAGGAGAGAATTTTTCTGATTTTCTTTGTTCACTTGGGAGCTTAGAAGGGTGAAGAATTCAAATGGTGTTCACAAGGATTAATAGGCAATTAAGGAATGAGCTTAATGTGCCATAATACACACTTATGAGAGGAGTTACAAGACTCCTCCCATTCCTCCACACAACCGGCCACCCTTCCCCTCCTCTAGTCTTTTATTTTTTTTTAATTAATTATTAATTATATAATTGTCTATTTTTTTTGTTAAAAACAGAAAAGAAATATTACGCGATAACAACGTATGCGATAAAACGCGTTACCGTTAAATTAAACTTACTTCGTTTCCTATAATTAACCAAGTAAAATAATATAATTCAATATTACTTATTTATTTTATTTTGTTATACTTTATTTTATTATATTTTATTTATTTTTAAACCAGATAAATTACGAGGTGTTACAAACATAATATATTTTGGAGTTATAACAACATATATTTGGGGTTATGACATAATATATTTTGTGTTATAAGAACATATATTGTAGTTATACCATAATATAATTGGTATTATAACTGTAAACCTTTGACATAGGTTGATGTTGATGAGAGTACAACATTGTCTAGTGTGGGTTATATCATTTTTAGTTGGTTTATAACTTAAAGTAGTGGGAGCATAACCTTGTTTAGTTAGGGTTATAACATAGTTTAATTGGGGTTATAACATAGTTTTTTAGAGGTTATAACATAGTTTATTTGTGATTATAACATTGTTTAGTTGGGGGTATAACATTATTTAGTTAGGATTATAACATTAATTTATAAATTCAAATATTATAAACTACACACAATTATAAACACAAATACATACTATTATAAACCCATATATACAATATTATAAATCTAAATACACAATATTATAAATTTAAATACACACTGTTATAATTCCAACATAATCTCAAATATGAATACAAAACAATGCGACAGATACCACTATTATAAACACAAATACATAATGTTATAAATCTAAATGCACAATATTATAATTCCAACTACTATAAGCCCTTTGTTTGGGTACTTAATCAGCCACCTTTGACTGTTGAGGGTTGTCATTTTAATCCTAAAAGGAACCTTTTTGATCTTCTTTGTGAATACAGAAGCCAAGACAGTATCATCACTTATCTTTTCCATTTTTTAAACCCTAAAAATCAAGAATAAGTAAAATCGAAAAACAAACAAATTTAAAATAGTAAAATATTAAACTACAAACTTTAATTAGGTCCAAACATTAACTTACATTCCTTCCTTAGTTTCAATTTTATTGTCTTCTTCAGCATTATTGTTTTCCACCATTGATGAAGTTTTAATAAAAAAAAAAACCACAGGATTGTAATTCCAACTAATATATAACACGATTAACCCCAAAAAAATGAAAATGGAAGTTTTAAAAACGAAAATAGTGAAGATGAAGCACCAAATTTAACACCAAAATACGAAGATGGTGAAGATGATACGACAATGGTGAAGTTATTAAAATAAAAAATAAAAGTTTGATACACACAAATGGAAAGGATAAAACTCCTAATACATAGATGAAAACCGCAAATGGTGAAGATGAGAATGAGAACTGAAGCACGACAATGAAAAAGCTTGAGATCGAAAATGAAGAAGTTAAGAAAAAGAAACTGAAAGCAAGTGAAATTAGAGGGAAGTTGAAATGGAAGTTCAGTGATTTAAGAAAATTTATTGATTTTGTCAGGCAAAAAAATTAAAATGAAAGTTGAAAAGTTATATGGAAGTGATTAGGAAACGCGTGTGAGACAATTTCTTTTTCTTTTTTTTTTTTAAATTTGAAATATGGGTCAGCCCATATTCAAGAGGTCTTTTGTAAAGACCGTCTCAACTAAGAATTTGTGATTTTCTATAACTCTATATTTAGAAATGAGTTCACATCATCTCTTACCGTCTCAATTAGAAACTCAATTTTCTCTACATCTTTTCTACATAAATTTTTTGCTTATTTATTTATTTATTTTTTTTATCTTTTTTATTTGACAATCCACAACCAAGCTAAGAATTAGAATTTTGCATTTATAACAAATTTGGTGCAACAGATAAAATATTTATCAATATCATAATCTAGATAAAATTAGTAATTTCAAAATTCAAACTATAATCTTTATCATCATTTTTATCCCATCCAAACTGAACTTGATGTTGAGTTTTAGATTACTAACATTCCAAATGCTTCCATATAAGATTTTTTTTTCCATAATGATGAATTAATAAAACCATTAAAGACTAACATATCTATAAGACAAAATTAGTACCGTTAATCTAGTTTGTATAGTGTTCCCACTATCAGCTGCGTTCATCACGCGCAAATCAACAAAAACACATAGTGGGTACTTGGTGGAAAGACTAAGGAAGTAGAAGTGAGACTGATCAAGAACTACATATTTTTCCAATAAATTGGGTCCCACTATGACAAATTACTTAATTTGAAAGATAATTTTAAACAAAGTTTCCTTTTTTAATTTTTTATTTCAACCCAAATTCCACAAAGCGTCACTGAACCTGGGTTAAATAGCTCATCTAATATACATACGAGAATATAAATTCCTTATTTGAGATCATACAAGAATAGTTCTAAATTCTAATCGATAATCTGTTTAAATTTTATTATTTGATTTACTAACTAGATGGTATTTCTTTAGTTTTATGTTGATAGTTTAAAGTTTAAACTTGGTTTTTATCCCTTTATTTCAATGTGGTTATATGCCACAAATAAGATTTTAGAACATATTTAAGGTGTTGTTCTTCAAATTATCATTTAAACCGGGTAGTTGTATGATAGTAGACTCCATATTCTAGCTAGAAAGACAAATTTCATGCTTTTTGTTTTAAGGTCATCTAGCACCGAGAGATAACCTCTTACAAAATTAGCTCTTGCAATATGCACGTCATACTTCTATCATTTTATATTTATATATTTACATCGAAAGCATTACAAGTCTTAAAGTGTTTAACTTGACTAATTAATTAAAGAATCCATAGATATTAAGCCAAATTAAAATATTTAAAAGCCCAAACAATTAAAATAATCACTAAAAGAAACTTAATTTATTCATAAGTTCCAAACGTTTTCATTTACAAACATATTCTACCTTTTTTGCATCTTAGCATATGATTGATTGCCTAATAATGTGGATGTTACACGCACTAATCCAATATAAAAGCTAAACTAATGAGTAAATATTTGCAAATCTAATACTCCTATCAAATTGTGAGCAAATGATAATATCAAATTAAAAACCTTAATACCAATTATATGAAGCCATACATGAACCAAAACAAATCATCGTAAAAAATAATTTTTAGTCGGTAAATAAACACAGGGTTGTAGGTAAGAAGGGACTGTATCCCAGATTCATCAACAAAAAAAGCTTTAATATTTAATAGTTAAGGGCTTATGATAATATATTAAAATTAGAGGCTTATAATTAATGTTTTTCTTTCGGCCTCTCAAATTTCTGGGTCAGCCCAGAATAACATTAAAAATGAATCAAACTAAATTCAATAATCAAACCATATGTTATAGAAATACAATCATGTATTATTCTATTTTCCTCTATATATAATATTATATGTATATAAAAAATATAAGTGCTAAACTTATAAATTGAAATTAAAAAAAAAATTAAGTACATGTAGATGATTCATGAAGATTTGTTCTTAGCAGATTGTTGAAGAACAAATAATCTCTTAATAATCTTAACAAAAACAAAAAAACTAGGTTTCTTAAAAGTATTATTTTTCATATTATTAGTTCTTACCAATCTAAAAGAAGCAGGAACACATCCAAATTCTACAACTTCATTATTTAATTTAGGATTAAACCCATGATTATTTTTAAATAATTCTTCATAATTCAAATCTTCCCATATCATATCCATCTTCTCTTGATCATCATCTTGCATATACATAGTATTATGATGATTATTTGTCCCCATTTTTGACCTTTTCATCAAACACTTTCCTTCTAAAAAAGAACAACTTTTTCTTGAGTAAAAATTCCCATTTTGATCTCTTTTTTTGGGGACAAAATTTGATTCTTTTGTTGTTGGGCTTTGATTATAGGAGGGTGTAGGAGATGCTGAAGGAGATAGCCGCCATAATGGCGGCGAATCGATCGGAGTACTTGGGTTTGTTGTAGGGAAGGTGAATTCATCCAATTCCATTTGGTTTGGATGATCAAATTTTTGTTAATGATTTAAGAAATGGGTTGGGTTTGGTTTGGTTTGATTTGGTTTGTTTTGGGATTTTGGAGTATAACAAGTTAGAGTATTAGTTCAACTACTATGGAAGTTGACAACTTGGGGAATGTATGTATAGTTGTTTGTATGAGTTTAAGTTATGTGAAAAGCTTAGCTTTTGTGTTGATGGGTGCTCAATTTCTTGCTATTAAGCTAATTAAGTCAATAGTGCACCTAACTTAAAGATGACTCTCAAAGCGTCAATCTTTCAACATCATCTCATGTCTTGCACTATATAGTAACAACACTAACAATAAGAGAAAATCTAGACCGAGGTCTATTTAGGATATCACCTTATTTATTTGATCAGAATTTCTATTACACTATGTTTGAATAGAGGGAAGAAATATAGAAAGATGGAGAATCTCTTGTTTTGTTGATAAAAAGTAAGGGAAGGAGGGGTTTGAAAGGAAAACATAAATAAATTATATTAAAAATACAATATTTTTTAAAGTGGAAAAATTTGAATGAAAAACATTAATTTTCCTTTATTTTTTTTCCTTTTCCTTTTAAACAAATAAGGTGCACTCTCCGTCCGTACCCCTCTCCTCCCTTTTTTTTCTTCACTAATCTGCAATCCAAACATTGTATTAATTTTTTATTGTGTAACATATAACACATTAAATGGCAACCGAGTTAGTTCAGCACTCATGCATATATGAGTGTTCGACACATCATATACCAGAATTTGAATTTGCTCTAGTCAAAATCCTAATACGAAGTCAGTTAGTATATGTCTTGTAGATAAAATAAGAGATCGAATATATATAACTTTATCCTTATAAAATTATGAGTTATTTTAGAATATTCTATTATAGTTCAAAATCAAAAAAACAATAATATTTCTGTCCATCCAGAATGGACATCATCTCTTACCCTTGTGGTTTGATTAATTATTACTTTTTCTGTCTCTTGCAACTAGTATACTATGGCCATGAAAATTGACCCAAATTGATTGGCACTCGATAGCAAATGGTATGAAACAATCCCAATTGACAGGAGAATCTGGTAAATTCCAAGTGTAAATAGTTATAAACTTATAATGATATAAAACAATCCATTTGCTATCTGAGTGTCTTTTTTAAATCAGAGAACTCTTTAAGCATACTTTTGTATGGATATGAGTTGTCGTTTTCCATCTCTCTCTAAATTTTGATTATAGTCTATAAGCGAAATACACTACGTACAATGATGATGCAAATATTTTTTATTTTTTTTTCCTATAAAGTTAGCAAATTATTTTTAATAAAACCTCGTTCTTAAATATGTTTATTTTTGCTCAATTTAAAGAAAATCTTTGAAGCTAAACAAAAACCTTCACTTGTGATTTACCAGCAAAGTAACATTAAGATTTCACAAATTTACAGATCAGATTCAGACCAAGCCTATTTACATCCATTATCATTTTAGAACACCGTTAAATCGGACAATAAGAATTCTACGAGTTTAAACCTGTATGAAGTTTTAAATGTTTTAGAAACTCCTCTGTCCCACTAAGATTGTTACATTTAATCATAAAAGCCTCACATCAAAAGGTTACATACGATCTAAATGGAACAAAGAAACATTTTTGACTTTCGACATTTGAGTCACTCGACCACGCAACGGAAAAAGTGCATTCTTTCGTTTTCAAAACTCCATTGATGTGATTAATTGAAGTAGATACGTTCATGAACAGCTTGTAGCAAAACTGGACTTTTCTAAGTTAACGAAAGTCTGTTAGACTTCAAGAACGTCAGCCATTTTCTTCACAACTATGTGGTGATACTGAAAGTGACTCAATAAACCCAAAGCAAGGTTTATGTGAAATAGTCCAAAGATAAGACTAATCATCAATGTTATAACGGCATTGTAAGTATTGCTTTTCATGGGTACACTACTCGCTATGCTCAACCCATTCCGCTCGAAAAATAGGCAGACTCAGACAATAATTTTGAAAAAAATTTGATATTTGAATGGGTTCCGTCAGATAAAAGAATATCCCACAATAGCGATCAGAATTTTGAAAATTCGAGCCCGCAGGCAAACTCTTATAAGAATGTCAGGTCCGTTACTCGCCCATGACTACCTCTAATTGTGAGGTAATCAAATCTGAAAGGTAGAAACTAGAAAGTTCACATGATCTTCCGCTGAGTAACTAATCTACAAACAATTGCATTTTACATCCGCTTATTTTTAACAAAAAAACGAGTGAATATATTTTTCAAGCACATTCTCCCTCTGAAAATTTGCTACATTACACAAACTGAAATAAGAGCTCTTTTGATTATAGTATAGCAAATTCAATGGAAAAGACAAAATATAGGAGTCGTTAGATAACATGCCTCATTGGTGCGTCGATGTCTAATATACATAAACAAAAAAAATTGAATAATCGTAACTAATAAGTGGTAAGACAGCAAAATCAAGAGAATATATATGAGATACAAAATGGTACATATGATGAACCCAACCCCTCAAAAGAAGAGATCAACAATGAATTTTAATTCTCAATTCACCTCTTTGTGTTTATACAACCTGTGACAGAGACAGGCTCGAACCTAAAATAAGTAGTATTGATCTTAACTATCGACAAAGTATTCATCATCAATCACTCAAAAGCCCGCTTAAGATTTCTTAATATCCCGACTGAAAGTAAAGCACACGGTATAGGTAGAGCCGATGGACGATGGTGGATGTATCAAAGAACAGTGCAATCCATTAATGCTGGACTGCATGCTGCTTCACTTTGCAGCCGATATTTTTTGGCCTAAAAATTGAAAGCTCATTCACTTGTATTAAAAACAGTTGCCAACCCCATAAAAATTAAGAAGATACATGCCTTGATTATGATATCCGGGCTAATTCTTGGTTTACCAGCGGGGCACTCTCTACGTCAAATGCGTCTATGTTAGAGTGTTTCGGTGTTCTCGGGAATGAGAGTGATGAACCTAAGAAGGGAAAAACGGATGAGAAAAGATCTACATCTAATAAAGGACAGAAGGGTATTGAGGATAAAAGAACACGATCATACTGTCTGCCGCCATATCCTTTGTTTTGTGTAGAAGAAAGGTGCCACCCAAAATGGTTATAAATCCACACATTTCCGTGACGATTTGGGAACCGTTTTGTCCAGCCCAATCCTGAGTAACAACCGAATCCGAGTTATAAACCGAAGATTTAACGAGTTTTCCAGATAAGCATATGACAGAGCCGAGAAACGCCTGAAATACTATGATGATAGGGACAAATCCGGTCAACACTTCCCAAAACACACCCCTCAACACACAAAAAAACACTCGCAAAAAGCTAAAATATGAAAATGCTAACTAAAAATCTAGACGATACAATCTTAGACAAGATCTTTAATCAATAGACCATAAAATTTCGGTTTTAGGTAGCCATATATTCAAGGGAGGGTAACTCTTTTCAACTAAACTATCCCCGATCCGACAAAACTAGGAACCTAAATATTAAATCTAAATTCAAAAATATGTTTCTTTTATGTTTATAAATAATTTTAGATTAATAAAATAAGTTACCTTGAACATGATTACACTAGCCAGGATAGTGAAGGACGTAAACATCACATAGTAGATTGGTGAGACCAAAGCCGTGTTGAAAGTATCAAGTGCCTGCAAATGGAAGGCATAGTCATAATCTTCAAGTTTACGTCACGTGATAGAGGAAAAAAAGAAATACGAAATAAAAACGATGACAGTATTAGTCCATGTTCCAAGTATCAATAGTGCAAAGTCTAAGTTGCAATAATGGCCGCATAACCACTTTCACGATCAATGCGAATGGTTTTGTGGTTATCAAGGGCTATAATGTGGTTGCAGTGAACTAAAAATGCGGTCGCAATGCGGTGATGTTACCAATATTTTTCACTAGATTATTACTTCTATATTAGTTAATGTCACCTTTTTCTCAAGAAAAACACTTATTTTCTCAACTTTCCCCAATCATATGTAAAATAGAACACCATCCAAATTTATAGACATCAACTAAAAGGTGTATGCTCTTTGGATTTCCTATTATATTGATAGATGCTTCTAAGGACTAAAACCACGCATTACCTTATTTAAATAATTCATTTGTGTTAGTATGCAAGATGCCACAAAGATTGCAAAAACCCAAGTTTGGGGATATGCCAACTGATTCATTCCTGAAAATGTCAACTTCAAAGCAATTCCAAGAGCTTTGACACCCATTACCTGTTTTAGCAAACAAAGCTCCACAACATCAGGACAATTATTTGCAAAATTTTCATTTATAAAAAGAATAATTTGCGAATCACAACCTTAAAGTTTAGGACTTTTGCGAATTACAGTCTTAACGTTTATTTTTTGCGAATTACAACCACTGAAGTATCAAAGTCTACAGCATTCAAGCTAAATCACAGAATTCCGACCATTTTAGTAGTCGGAATTTTAGGTTAAGTGGTCGGAGTTCTATGATTTGGCCTGAATGTTGTTGACTTTGAGGCTTTGGGGCTGTAATTCGCAAAATTCCAAAACTTTAAGGTTGTAATTCGCAAATTGTTCTAATAAAAAAGGTAAAAGAAGATGTCACCTACATACCGACAAAGATCCCACAAGAGAACATATTCCGATGTAGACCATTACATGAGACTGCCCATATTGTGGGACATAATGCACAATAAGAATGAAAACTAGCACTAGCACCAGGACTGCATATGCAATGAATCCTGCCACGGGCAAGCAATAAATTCAGTACTTCATAGAAGATTATCAAGAGCAAGCACATGAGCACAAATTCATCTTTGTACCTAAACCTTTCAAATCTCTTAACTGGTTAATATTCAACAGCATTTACAGCTTGGAAGTTATTCCAAATGGTACAAGAATATAAACCTGGTTCTGTGGCTAGATTCCATACTTCTGCGACAGACTCAATTTGGCGCTCTTGAGGTGCATGCAGAACTATTGTTATTGACCCCACAACGCATAGTATACATCCGAGAATCCCGAACATATGTAGCTTCTCTCTCAAAATAATATGTGCGAGGGAAGCACTAAAGTGGCATAATAGCAAACACTTCATAATTAAAACAAAAATAAAAACTAGAAAGGAACAACAAATATAGTATAATATAGGAAATTATACTAACTACTTACCTTATGATGATACTAACTGCACCAAGTGGAGTAACCAAAATTGCTGGTGCAAATGCATATGCCGCAAAATTAGCGATTTCCCCAACAATCACTGCAGAGAAGTCATTTAAATCAGAAATCTTCAAAGATAGGCTATCAAGAAATAAACATCAAGTCCTTTAAATAACAGAAAATTGGAAATCACATATAGGGATTATCATGAAATGAAGCTTAGAGACTCAAGAGATAAGTACTATATAGGTGGTGGAAAATGGGAGGTTTACCCATCGTTCACCAAAAATTTCACAAGAAAAGAAAAAAGTTGTAATCTTAACCATCGAATTTTCAAATTGGAATAGAGGAATGAGACACAATGGAGACATATTATACACTTAGAAATTAATGTTGGCCTTTACTCTAACAAAACAGGAGCCACTTAGTAGTTAGTAGCATTCGGGTAATGCAATGTTGTATCGTAACAAGTGAAGTAAGAAATTTGGAACCCAACTTCAGATTAAGTCTAGGAGGGAAAAAAAGAAGCGAATTCAAATACACACTAAAAGATAATTCTGCTTTTTGTACAAGTCACTTAACACATACTTCCATTTGTCTTATTTAGCCTCTAATTCAAGACAGCAATAAATAAAAATTAGAGAGCTTTGGGTAGGTAACATGCGAAAAAAGTTGTATGACCATATCGTAGCTCATTAACACGTAAACTAAATTAAAGAATGTCTAGAAAGGTGATCAACATGTTAGACGATACCATAATGAATTTGTCGTTAATGTTTCAGTAGAGCATACGCATTGTAAGCTAAATAATATTATCATTGTATCAATTTCACTTGTTTTGGTTTAGCTAATGTTATCCTTATCAATTACACCACTTTCCCTCTGAGAAGATTCAAAAATTTCAAATAGGTGCACCATTTGATTTCACTTGTTTTGGTTTAGATAATTTTATACTTCCTTTGTTTTATTTTGTGCACCACTTTCCCTTTGAGAGATTTCAAATAGGTGCATCGTTTTCTTTAATATATATATATATATATATATATATATATATATATATATATGTATATGTATATATATATATATGTATGTATATATATATATATATAAGTATATATATATATATATATATATATATATATATATATATATATGTATATATATATATATATACATATGTTCTAGCTCAATTGCTAGCTTATCCATGTTCATACTACTTACCCACTTGGAGATGAATCTCACTCTTATAATCACAGATTTTTTAATGTTTATATGTCATCTTTCACAATTCTTTATTTTGCGTGCCCAACAAAAATTGTACACTTGAGAGATTTCAAATAGGTGCATCGTTTTCTTTAATATATATATATATATATATATATATATATATATATATATATATATATATATATATGTATATATATGTATGTATATATATATATGTATGTATATATATATGTATGTATATATATATGTATGTATATATATATATATATATATATATATATATATATGTTCTAGCTCAATTGCTAGCTTATCCATGTTCATACTACTCACCCACTTGGAGATGAATCTCACTCTTATAATCACAGATTTTTTAATGTTTATATATCATCTTTCACAATTCTTTATTTTGCGTGCCCAACAAAAATTGTACACTTGAAAATAAAAGGAGAAAGTTTATTTCTTTATATGCCAATTGCCAAATATTTTAGAATACATATGCATAAAATTGTACTGTATATATACGTCATAGTGTAAAAACAAGGTCGTATCGCATCGCATCGGCCACGTTTTAAAAAATTTCAAAACAAACAAAACGACATTTCTCGAGTGGTAAAGGTATAAAAAAGTGTATTGGGTCATATCAAGGGATACTTATGATTTCACATATTTTTAGGCGTTACAATAATCGCATCACTGTCGTTAGCCTATCATTGTTGCGTTACCGCGATCATGATAGTACCGCATTTTTACACTATGCAGCAGGTTCTTAGTGAAAAATTCAACTTCATGACATAGCCTAGGGTATTAGTTTTCCCTAAATGTTAGAAATACTCTACAATTCTACATGCCTTCTCAACATAGAACAACCAACAATGTACACTTAGTTTATTTAATTGTTCACACACTAGCAAATCTTGTAATTTGGACATTGGGTTGTTTGGCAAATGACCGTTCGTCGTTGGCTTTTTAGTTGGCTTGATTGACCAACTGAAAGTGTCGATTGTTTTTGTTGGTTTTTAAGCTAGATGGATAAGTCGACCGTTTAGGAAATATTTGGTAAAATTAAGTATTGACTGTTATTAATTTATAAAAAGAAGAGTAAGCCAACTAGTCAAAAGCTATTGAAAAACACTAAGAAAGTTAGCTTTTTCATTTTGGCTTAAAAGCCAGCTTAAAGCTAGCTGAAAAGTCATTTATTAAACACATTTTTTGGCTATTTAACCAACTAAAAAGCTAAAAGCCAAAAGTCAACCCAAAAGTCATTTACCAAACACCCTCACTATGTAACATAAAGAATCTAAAGATCCTTTTTTCAGAAGCTAGTTTCTCAAGTGCACTATTAAGCATATAAAAATTTCAATCATTACAAATAAGGAAATAAAAGGGGTAGTATATATCTTTACTACTTCACAAGGAGGTAAAGAGAAAAATATGACTGCACACGATTCAGTTTGGTTTGATTGACTAGGCAAGTTCAGACCATTCCAAAACAGTATGGTTTGGTTCGGTTTTCCTGGGTTACATATAATTGGTTTATAAAATGAGTTACATCAAACATTCAATTTGCATCTTGGAAACAATTAAGCATATATTATTTAATTTGCCAACATATTGGGGTATTTGCCAACATATTGTACAAATAATATGTCTATGTTCTAACATAATATTTCAATGAATCTTATGGCATACATTAAGCATTTAATTTGCCAACAAGTACAGCAGTAAACATGTTCAAATATTTATAATATATTATTTTAATTGTAACTACTAAATGATAACAATTATATTTTTAAAAGTGGGGTTTTCTGGTTTGGAACGAGCTGGACCGAAAACTCATTTAGCCTTTATAAAGATGAATTAGACCATAACAACAATGACAGAGTCTTAATCTTAAAAGATTGGAAGTCGACAACATGAACATATATATTTGTTCTAATGGTCGTCCACATGAAATCTTCTCCATTCATTTCAATTTTCTACCATCTCAACTTGTAAATCTAGATCTTCTTATATCTTTTTCCGCAAATGTCCTCTAAGTCATCTTCAATCTTCCTCTCCCTCTTTTTTAGCCTCTCGAGTCCCTTTAATTTTCTATTTTCCTTGCCGGTTGGCTAATACCCCGTCTTTGGACATGCCAAAACCATCTAAACGATTTTCTTTTATCTTTTCCTCAATATTTGCAACTCCTAAACCCTTTCTTATATCCATCAAAGCATTCACATTTCAACTACTCCCATCTTTCTATCATAATCCTTTCTAAAAGCCCAAAATTCTAATCAAATAACTAAATTTTAAACCTGACCAAATAACCAAATTACAGTGTAGACTACACTTTGTGCAGCCATACCGTGGAAATGGGAGCAATATGATGAAAAGTGAATACAGCTACACTAATATATAAGTACTAAATAGAACTTATATAACATATTACAAAGAGCAGAGGGTTAATGAACTTACTGGTTATCATGCCAGTCCACCAAAGTGGCTCATATAAGTAGGAGTAGCCTCCACTACCTGTAAAAATATATAGGAAACAGTTACAGCCTTATATAACAAAATATTTGCGTCAATGGAAAAAACTGAAACATAAGCATCAAAGAAATTTAGAAGTTATTTGAAGAGCATTTCTATCATCATCACAAATGTAGCATGTCTATCATCAGAAAGATAATGTATCACCGAGAACCTACCACCTCACCACAAACAAAAGTAACTCCTCACATACGATAACCTATCTTATTATCTTATATTTCAGGCAAAAAATTCAAATGGGTGTGCAAATAATGTCCAATGAGATAATATAGTTGGTTCTATCATTCTTAGGGTCAAGCAACATAAATCATTTCATGTTTAGTTATCTTTAGGCGGTACTTGCACATTTAGAAAACAGGTGGTCCATCCATCAAGAGGACAAGAATTTATGTTGATCAAACATAAACTAACAAGTTTAATGCCAAAAGGGCAAGCCAACAATTACGAGAATCCTTCAAACATTACCAAATCCTCTTTGTTTTACTAAAATGACTTCCTTTGAACTTTGTAGTGAATGCATAATGTGAATATAAGCCAGAGTGCCAGGCCAGTAACAAAAGGTAACTTATTTTAAGAAAAATTTAAAGAGAATAATATAAAATCCGATATCGAGTTCCTCTAAGAAAAGATCTTTCCATGCCACATGATATCGAAAGTCATAAAGAACTAAGACCAATAAACAACTTGACCTATCATTGATAAATTTGAATTCCAAGGTAGCTCATTTAATCAAGTGAGACATAATCAGAGAAAAAATGCGCTTTTGGTCACGATTGTGGTGATGTGGTTTCCGTAAAGTAATACATCAAAACTTATTAGACATCGCATGACCTAGCCTAAAATGCAGTATTTTTACACCTTTTAAGACGCTAAAATCAATTTGATAGATTTTAAATCCTTTATGATACACAATGCAACCTCACACAATGACCAACTTACAATTACATCGGTCGATCTAAGCACCAAAATTCCAACAATATATTCCATCCAAGTTTACCGTAATGAGAACTTAGCAATTGGGAATAATGTACATATAGTCGCTAAAGAAAGTCACATTTCCTGCAATAAAAACATTGTAGGTTCTCTTGAATCCTTGACTGATATGTATTAACTCTTGCCCAATACCAGAATTCATCAAACAAATATTCTACTTGCAGAACATCAAATCAGTGATGTATTTTTTTATGGGAAATAAATGCAATTTTTACCTAGTTTCGAAATTCCCACATAATATGGCATTTTCCATACAAAGGAAATACCATTATCCTTCAACAAAGTGCTGCTCATTACTAACATTTCAACAACCCAGTACCAAATTCATGCCACAGAAACATAAAGAAGGCCTATTTGATTTTGATTCCCAATTCATTAAAACCCTAATCACAAATTAAATACCCAAGAAGATACAACATCAGAAAAAAAAAATTCAAAATTAAGGATTAAAGGAAAGTTTTGATTAAAACCTGCTCTTAGACCAGTAGTTCCAGCTTTCTTCAAACCTTTTTTCTTGACAATAAAACTTGCCCCAATGAAAAAACTTGAAGATAAAGCTAAAACTAAACCTTTAATATTATCAGAAGACATTCCATTGTAAGTTCCAGAAGTTTCCCCTGAATCTTGCATAGCTTAATATTTTTACAATAATCTTTAATTAATTATTTCTTCTTTCTCAAACTCCTCTGCAAAATGTAATTAGTATGATGCAAATACTGAAACTTTCAAGTTTCAACCCACATAAAAACCAAAAACCCAACTTCCAACAATGGTTTTTTTTTCTTCAAATTCCAAACAAACCCACTAATTTTTTCCTATCAATATTAACATTTGAGGGCAAAACAAAAAAAAAAGGTGTAATCTTAAGCAGTTTTTATAGTATGAGCAAATACTCGAACATTTGACCCACATAAGCCCTAAAAACCCAACTTCAAAAGATGGGAAATTTGTTCTTCAAATTCTGAACAAACCCAGTAATAATATCCCTAATCTTTTAGCAAAAGTGAATCGACAATGTCAGAAAGTTGAAATCACGCTAACATATGAGGGTAAAACAAAAAAAGGTGGGATCTTGAGCAGGTAAGAATGTAAAGATTATGAGACAATAAGATTAAGCTTTATTTCTGGAGATCTAAGTGAAAGGCACCGACATATAGGGCAGAATTGCAGAAATGTGACAGAGAGGAAAGAGAAGATGAAGGGAGGGTTAAAGGGTTTTCTGATTTCTCTGTGTTTCCGGTTTTCCTTAGTTCTACTGTCTGTCATCCGTTGGGGATGGGGGATCAAGGTGTCACTTGGATATATATATATATATATATATATATATATATATATATATATATATATATATATATATATATATATATATATATATATATATATATATATAAACATATAATTTTTAAAAAATAAAGTCAAAGATATTATACAGTGGAAACATACAATTTTGAAAGATATATGTATTATAGAAATTATCAACAATATATTTATACAGTATATTATATTATATATTCTTTAATTTACTAAATTTAACTCTAAATAAATGCTAATTAAAAATACTTTAATGATAAAGATATTGGTCAACATCAAATGCTACGTCATTTTTATTTAGCCAATAAATAAAATTTATTTGGTACTCTCTTTAATTATGATACTTGAAAATTTTTAAGCTTTTAGTATGACATGTAGCCATACAAAAATTTCAACCAATGTATTTTAGCTATTTGTCATAGTTTCTTATAATATGACAATTTGATGTTTCATAACTTTTTTAGTAGTATTTATGATTCGGTTTAAATTAAACTTAAAGACTTGAAAATTTGAAATGACTCACTTTGATTAAGATAAAATTAAAGTACATTTTAATAGTTACACTATTTATCTCTAATTTATTTCAGGAATTTACACATAACAAATAAGAATATAGTCATATTTGATGTTATTCTATTCTTCTTAAAACATATTTATAATATGTTATTTTCATAATTATTTGTTTAATCAAAATTAAAATATTTTTTATTAAAATGTCCATTGAATCACTTCAAAAACATAAATAGTCAAATGTGACCATAATTTGATTAATATACCATTGTAAACATCATGATCTAAACTCAATTGACCCAAACTAAACCTTAGTCAATCCATGATCTAAACTAGGAAACTAGATTAATTAAGTAAATACATTGTAAGAAGTATTTTAATAATTGATAGAAAAATCACAAGTTAGGGTTTCAGGGTTTTTAATTTACTAAATTTGATTTTAGAGATGGAGAAATTAGGGATTTGGAGTGGAGGGGGGGGGGGGGGGGGGGGTTTAAGGGTGGTGGTGGAGGGGTATAGGATTAGATGGTGTAAAGGGTGGTGGGAGGATGGGGTGTGAGGTTTTTTTTTTATATATATAAAATTAAGAAATTAGAAAGTTAAAAGGCAATTAGGGATGGTCTATGTCATTAGAAGATTAATTAGCTGGATTCTGGTGACTTGGCTCGAATATTGTAGACTTTGATACTCTAGTATCTATAATTCACAAAAAAAAAATTAACGTTATAATTCGCAAAAGCCTTATTTAAGGTTATAATTTGCAATTTATTCTTATTTATAAAGCGTAAAAGTATTCAACTTGATAATCAAATCTAAACTTAAATAAGGAGCGGACCACGAACTTAAAGTTCAACCAAAAAGTATTCAACCAAAAAATAATTCCTTTCACTAAAAGTTTTGACTTTGCCTCTCTCTTAGACTCCGTCTTATTCTTCTAATTAGTCCCTTTTGACGTTTTACCAAATTTTAGGTGGTTCAAACGGGACAACTTAGAAATGAGAAAAGGTGTAATAAGTAAATTGTTAATGATTCTTCATGAGATTAATTATAATAAGGTAATGTGAGTAAGAATATAAGGTAAAATATATACAATTTAAATAGAATGAGACTACTAGGGTAACTTAACCCTATTTAAAAATGGGACTAATAGAAAGAATAGGAGTGAGCATTATTTTTTTTTTCAAATGTTATTCCTTTGTTAAAGATTTGAATAAACTTAAATTATTAATATTTAGATACTAAGAAATTTTAGAGGTTTGGACTTCGGAGTATTATCTTAATATGTGAGATACTTTTATAATATGTCTCATTAAGTCAAATTTTCTTGTAAAGTGCTAACAAATATAAGTGATAGAAAATTTAGGATGAGAAGTTACGGGGTCCTATTTTTTATATAATTTCAAATATGTGTCTAATGTTTTAATTTTTGTGAGGAAAAATTTAATTCATAACCATAAAACTTCATAATTTCATATACATTTATTAGGGGATATACCATAAAATAAAAATCTTAATATTTTTCTACTCAAAAACAATATTCTTCTATTTTTTTAAAAAGAATCCTATGAGAAACTGAAGCGACCTCAAAATAAAAATTTTATATGCTAATAATTTATATTACTTGATTTATACAACCTATGTATACGATGCATCTCACAATGAGACTATTTTATAGAAGAATTTGCGTTTAAAAAAATACTATTAATACTATAAGTTTCAAGATGATGAAGAAATACTATCATACTATTGCTGGCTAGTGAAGAATGAGGATAACCATTGACTAAACAACATATTTTCTTCCAACTATTTTTTAAACTTATTACTTATTTTTATTAAAATCAGATCAGATCAAATTACACCAGATTAAATCAGATTAAAATTTTTTAGATCAGGTTAGAAAATTTCAAACTATATCAGACTATACCAGATCAAATGAGATCATGATTACTTATTATTATTATTATTATTATTATTATTATTATTATTATTTTATTTTTATTTTTATTTTTTTTAAGGATGAAGTTCCATTGCACCAATACAAAGACAAAATACATCATAGTTAGGCATATCGACATAATGTAATTTTGCATTAGTATGAAGAAGGTACCCATCTTTTAGGAAGGGTTGTATCGGCTCACTCTTCAAGTGCATACAATAAATAAAGCTCAGCAAAAAAATACATCACAAGATAAGATCTCTAAACCAAGAGTTGGTTTCAGATTTAACAAAATATAAAAAGGAAAATCTAATCCTTATCTCATTTTGGACATGATCCAAAGCTTTGTCCACGGTGAAAGAGGGGGTGTTTGGACCCCAACAATGGCAAAAGAACAAATGTAGAAAATGATGAAAAAACAAAATGCAACAAAAGAAACAACACAATAAGTTTAATGAGGTATCCTAGATACCTCCCTCTCAACAAATGTTTACTTTCATTAATGGATTCAACTATACATCAATGACTAAACTCTTATACTTGAGAACAACCTCTCAAGTCATATATATCACAAAGGAGATCTTACAATACTAATATATAGAAGAAACGCTTTTTTGGTGTTTACCCTAGCCCCTTACAAAGTAATAGTCCTCTCAACAATGTGTTTATGTGTGTTGTGGTGATTTGATTCTAAGAACGATGTACCCTTATATAGAGACTCATACATCATTCTAAAATCCTTACTTAACTCACCATCAATAGTACATTAACACCTAACATTTAACATAACAATAAACTCTATAATAATGCATGACAATAAAACCATATTAAAGCTGACAGTTATTCCTAGTTTAATTGCCTCTTAAATACACCATTAAGTGAAATATTAACTCACCCATAAATTAGCAATTAATTATATATTTAAATGTCTTTTATTGCACCGTTAATGTTGCTCTCAATATGATGTGCCTTCTTTTGAGTTATTGAGTTACTACCATCACATATAGATAATTTGACACTTCTACCACCACACGGTACTCATAAGGAGTTTCCAGACAACTTCATTTTTAACTTTCCATATATAATAACATAGATTACAGATGCTAGGAGGAGACGACTTCATTTCTAACTTTCCATCACACATAGCCCCTTGTCATACATTAGGAGGGAGACGACTCCTCAAAAGGTATAGCTATCGTCTAGCTTTTACATATTGTTAGCAATCCTACACATAATTCTATTACAAAAAGGAATACTAAGACATTCAATGCATTGAAAACACAACCCTCAGCAGCCCGAAATTCAATATCATTATTATTACTCCTATTATTATTATTATTATTATTATTATTATTATTATTATCATTACTATTATTATTATTATAGGTGTTATTAATTATTATTTCTAATAAATAGTAATAATAATAATAATAATAATAATATTATTATTATTATTATTATTATTATTATTATTTATTATTATTATTATTATTATTATTATTATTATTATTATCAATATTATTATTATTTATCAAATAATTAATTAAATAATATTAATTAATTAATTAATTAGGTGTTAACTTAAATAAATAATTGTTCACTGTTCAACTATAACTAGTAGGGTGGGGGAAGACTTGTCAAATTTTGACTTAATCCAAAATTAACTCAAAATCTAATCGGAAATTAGTAGGTCATATCTCAGAAATTTTGACATGCGACCTAAAAATGGCTAGACTTGAAAAAAACTAGAGCAATCTCGATCGAAACCTAAATCAATCGTTTTGACCTGTTTTCAGTTTAATTTCAACAGTTTCAGTCCCATGGCATCATTTTTAACCGGTACCCACTACCTTTATAGTCAATTTTTATAAATTTTGATTTGATTCAACATATCTTTATTATAGTTTAAAGTCGGTATATTTATCCTTTTTAATACAAAAATATTTTCTAAGAAAACAAAATTAAATTATTATATATACTACTATATTTTAGAAATATAATGATAAGAAAAATATTTAAAGTTCTTGACTCGTCCTAAACCCGACACAACACGACCCACCACAAACCAATTTGACTCAAAATTGACCTGATTAAAAATAATTTGACACGAAACTCATCCGACAAACCGGTTCAAGTGTAGATGTCTGGTAATGAGTATACATATCAAAATATTCCGCCTTATAAATTTGATGACGTATAACTCAAATAATTAACCAAGATTGTATTTGATTCAATTTTTACTATTCTTTTTTAAAAAAAAATTAAAAATTACTATTCTTTCATTTCATGTCACACTATTTTATTCATTAAGTTAATAATTTCAAATTATAACACCCCACACTAATTTCTAATCGATTTGGACTTTGGACAAAAGGAATCGATGGCTCTAATAGTGTTGAAGAATAACTAGCTTGGTGGCATTGGCATCTATTCTTAACTGTGCTGAATTCCAGGTATTAGGGTTTTCCTTCATACAAACTTTTCACTTCTTCAGGTATACTCTGATTCTCTCTTCCTCAATCTTAACATTAATCATATCAGGCATCAGCTAATTCCAACCCTTCTTTATTTCTATTTAATTTTAATTATCTGTGATTTTTTTTTTTCCTTATAATCATCATATATCTAAAATCCTAATTGAGAAAAAAAATCATGCAGGTTTTAATGGGTGTGATTGATCTGTGCAACCCTTCTTCTGTTTGCATGATTAAGTCAAGTCTTAGTAAACCCAGTTTTGGATTTGAGGTGAATCACAAAAGGGTTTTTGCTATGGCTTCTACACTGCCTGTTGAACAAGTGAAAAGCCAACAGAGAGTCACTGGGGACTCTTTTATTAGAACCCATCTCAGAAACTTATCCCCTTACCAACCCATTTTGCCTTTTGAGGTAAAGCAATTATTTTGCTATTTTATTTGTTGATAATCTTTTGGTTTCCCAAAGCTTTTGGTATTTAGGCTTTGGCATAGTAATTATTGATGTTGATCATCTCTTGGTTTATATAATAATTGCTCTTTTTGGATGTGTAATGGGTGAATTTTTGGGTGGGTCAATTCTTCCCATTTGTTGCAATGAACTTATTAGAACTTTTATTTAGTGGACTGTGATGGTGAATTAATAGGATGACCTGAATTGAAGTGTACAAATCGGAATTGAGCTGAAGTTAAGAGTTTAAGAAGATTAGTTTCATCATTTTGAAGTCCATTGTGTAATTAGAGCTGAATAACTAATTATGACTCATTTTGTTGGACATAGGTTGAGTCTATGGAATTGTTGATTGAAAGTTATGTGGTTTAGAATCATTGGGAAGTAACTTGTATAATTCCTCTTGAAGCACGATGAGTATGGATACTTAACACTTCATTTCCAACCAAAAATTGGGATTCATTATATAATAAAACAAACATGAGACTTGGGACCATGGTGTCAAAACAAAGCCACAATGTATCATGTTGTCGAGTTGTGCATGTTTTGAAATCTATTGAACTGATACTACTTGCATTGTAAAGGTGTAAAAAAGCCAACATTATAGGCTAATTTACGCGATATCTTGTGGTTCATGCAGATATTTGGCAATCAAGCAAGAAAAACTCTTAGCTAGCGCATCATCGTGACCATGATTAGAAGTTCTTTTTGTTCTATGCTTGTGATATATACTAGTGTTTTGACTTAATTGGAAGTTTGTATTTTTGTCTTTAGAACTTACTGCCTTTAAATTCTTCCTGCTTTTTGATAGGTATTATCAACTCGCCTTGGTAGGAAGCCTGAGGATATTATTAAATTGGATGCAAATGAGAACCCTTATGGTCCACCGCCAGAGGCAAGTTAAACAAATATTAATCGTGCTGATATGATGGCTGTTGCATTTGCTTAATCTATTGTTTTTCCTGTCTTATAACAAATATGTATTCCTTAATGACAATTTTTGATCACTCTCTAGGTGTTTGAAGCACTAGGGACCTTGCAGTTTCCTTACATCTATCCTGATCCTGAAAGTCGGAGGTTGCGTGCTGCCCTTGCAGAAGACTCGGGCCTTGAGGCTGATTATATTCTTGTAGGATGTGGTGCTGATGAGTTAATTGATCTTATCATGCGGTTAGAGATCATAACCATTTTAATTGTCAGCAATTTTCTAGCAGCTTCTGTTTGTCGTACCATTTGTTCTAAATGATATTGTAGTTCAGTTGTGTGCTGGAACCTGGTGACAAAATAGTTGACTGCCCACCAACATTTGCAATGTATGAGTTTGATGCAAATGTAAATGGAGCTGCTGTCCTTAAGGGTAGGACAAAAAATAATCTTGATACAAGTTTGGATGTATTTTTAGTGTTTATGCAATCTCTTTTTTCTTCTGAATTTCATGGGAGTTATTGTGCAAAAATGAAAGTTCTAAAGATTTTGAATTTCACTTTTTCTCTGCAGTTCTGAGGCATCCTGATTTTAGCCTGAATGTAGAAGAAATTGCACGGGTTGTTGAATTAGAGAAACCAAAATGCATATTTCTCACTTCCCCAAATAATCCAGATGGGAGGTTAGTGATAAACTGATAATAGACGCTATGTTCACAAAAACAAGTTATCCTACGTGTTTGATACTGTTCTGTTGATATCATGAGCTGCCCTAGTATGGTCAATTTTTTGAAATCCTGATTTATGTTCACAATTCAACATTATTGCCAAAAATTTAAGTTGTCTTGCAAAAACATGTTAAGCTGACACTGTTGTTCAGTATTATAGGTTGGATAAGAGGAAGAGTCATTTGGGATGAGGTTTCATGAATACAAGGCGTTTATATTCTGTTGATGGACTTGAACCTGGGGATTATGAATTTTGATGAATAAGTATTTAGAAACCCAGAAACATCTAATGCTAATTTGAAAACAAATGGCAAAAGTTTTAAAAATTGATTTAGGATTGTAGTTGCTTCTAGGTGGTGTTATCTAGTCGAGGGTAGAATGATTCCTAAGTTTAATTGTATTTGACTAGATTGGTAAGAATTGTATTGCTTCTAGGTGTTGGTAAGAATTATATGGAACATGGCACTATGTTTCGGTTTATGAAGTATCTATTAGAAAATAATGGTTGAATATACATTTCTTATAACATCGACCAGAGAAACTCTGTATTGTGTATGATAATAATGTATTTTTTAAGTTAAGAGAAGTAATATTAAAAAAAACGGTGAGATTCTAGTGAGAGGAAGTCCCAATGGAGGGTAAACCCTAGCTTCGCAGCTTAATTCGCAACCTCCAATGGGAGAAAGTTCCTTGGATGTGTTTAGTGTGCAGTAGCAATCTGCTTTTGGCTCATTGCAAAGACGGCTTTCAACAGTAGATAAATTAGCTAAATGGCAAATTGTTTACAATTCTTCCTGCACTCTTCGTGTCTGAAGATGAAAGTATAGATCACACCCTTCATGAATGTGTCTACACAATTCAAGCTAAGAATGGGGCTTTTAAAAGCATTTAATATGGGGAGCTTGGGTAGATCTTGGCAAGAAGAGAAATATTTATTTGTTGATATTAGCAAAAGCAAAGCCTAGAAAAAGAAGCTTCTGCTCCTTTGTTGGGTGGAAACGCTCTACATGATTTGGTCTCAAAGGAGCATGAATATATTTGGAATCTGTCACAACTCCCCCACCAAAGTAGTTAAAGAAGTTCTGTTTAGCGTAGCCACCTGAGCTAATGAAAAAAGGACCTCATTCTTGTTAAAGGAGTGGTAGGATAATTGGATGAGTTGGCTTAAGCTGTTTCTATCTGCATGTGATGCTCCTCTGGGTGTCAATGTTCTGTTGCTGCCAGCTTGCTGCTGTGCGAGCTGGGTTTGCTTGGTGCTGGTCAGGGGCAGGGGCTTTCTTGCTGCTGTGTGTTGATGCTAGTCCTGTGCAGTGCTGGTGTGTGGATTTTGTGCAGGGCTGTTGCACCAGTGTTCTACTGGTGTCTCTATCTGCCCACGGGTTTTTGGTCTTGTTTGTTGCTGGTTTGGGGGTCGATTCTGCCTATCAGATCAGAGGAACAGTTGCAATGTGCCTGTACAGTGGCCCCCCCATGTCCCTCTTTCTTTTTTCTGTTTGTTTCTGCTGTTTACGCCTGTCTGCTGCTGGGATTGCTTCTTTTCGTGCTCCTTTGCAATGAGTAGGGATCTCTGCACCTGTGCTCCTGATTTTTTGTAGAGCTTTTTTGTCCTAACTGGTAGAGTAGCTCTTCCAGCCCTCTTGTTTTTGTAGTTTTGCCTGCATGCTAATCTTAGCCTTTTCCTTTGGGTGGTGTGTTGTCGTTGTTCTTTGGTGCCCTTTGTTTCTGGGGCTTTATGTAGCGCCCCTTTTTTTTGGTTGTTAGTAGCATATGATCAAATGAGCTCTCCCATTTTGGGTCCCTCTTGATGGTCTTTTTGGTTCCTCTTGGTGGAGTCATTGCGTTTCTTTTTAGACTCCTGGGACATAATTTTTCCTTGTTAATTATTGTTTTGGATATATACAATTATGATTTTAAACAAGGTTAAGAGAGGTGTAATTCCCAAAACATTATGGTCAATCTTTCTTGTTTGTGTGTGTAAATCCATGGATGGTTTGTCATCATATGTATGTAACCCTAAAAAGTAAGTGTGATGGCTTTATCTTGACAGTTGCATTGTATTACTTTCTTACAGTATAATCAGTGATGAAACTTTGTTGAAGATTCTTGATCTTCCCATACTGGTGATTCTAGATGAAGCCTACATCGAATTTTCTGGTTTGGAATCTCGAATGAAGTGGGTCAAACAACATGAGAATCTGATTGTTCTGCGAACCTTTAGCAAACGGGCTGGTTTGTCGCTGAATCCTCGTTTATTTTTACAGAAGATTGATTGCAATTGCATATTTTTTACCTTGCACTTCTTATTTATGTGAAGATACAAATGATGTTTGATACCAAGGGTCAATCGGAAACAATCTCTTTGTTATCACTAGCAAGGGTAAGGTTGCTTACATCGGACCCCAAATCCCACCTTAGGTGGGAGCCAGTAAAAGAATGTTGTTGTAACCGTAAAAGGGCACTGGAATCTGAAGCTAAAATCAAGTAAAGACTATCCTATATAAGATTTTGTTATGAAGCTGAGGTGGTGGAGTAGTGCATCACTTCCCACGTCATAACCTTGTAGTCTAGATTTCAAACCTCATGATACTCATTAAGCAATTCCTATTCTCTCCCCCTCGAGTGGGGCCTCTTATCAAACTTCCAAAAAAGTATATAAGATCGTGTCATTAATTTATGATCAACAGGTTTAGCTGGCCTTAGGGTGGGATATGGAGCATTTCCTTCTAGTATAATCGAGTATCTCTGGAGAGCGAAACAACCATATAATGTATCAGTAGCTGCTGAAGTAGCTGCTTGCGCCGCATTGCAAAATCCTACTTATCTAGAAGTAATGTTTTTCCTTTGTTGCAATTTGTTTAGTAAGTACATCTTGTTGTGTTCCATATAAAGTTGCTGATATATGGTTATGTGCCAGAATGTCAAAGATGCTTTGGTGAAGGAACGTGAAAGGCTTTTTAAGCTTTTGCAGGAAGTTCCTTTTCTTAAACCCTCTCCAAGCTTCTCAAACTTTATTCTTTGCGCGGTTACCTCCGGAATGGATGCAAAGAAGCTCAAGGTACTATCATATTGCCTATAAAAATAAATAATAATTTATTTGGACCAGTGTTGCATAATTCGCTTTTTGAATTCATGATTCGCTCAAATTTGCCCAAGAATAGCCCAAAACCGACCATAATTCGTTTTTTTCGATTCGCGATTTACGAGGAGATTAGCGAATCATGTGACACTAATGTTGACACAAGATGCAAAATTAGGGTATCTTCTTTCTAGCTCAGTGGTAGTAACTCTATCTTGTGCCATAATTATCCATACATAGTAATGCCTCACGTAATTAGAATCAGTTTTAAGAAATTGACTTAAAAGACCAAATCTTTCCATTACTCTATACCAAATTTCATTTTTTTTTGTGAATTTTAAGGTAAACTGTATTGAATTTCCGAGAAATTAGGTTGAAAATGGTAGTTTGTCCCCCCAAAATTTCGGGGAATATTTTTCTGACCAGTAAGTTTTTTTCTTGGCTCCACCACTAGTTTTTAAAATTTTTAAGTTGATGGCCTAAATAGGAATGTATCTTTTTTGGGGGTTAACCGACCGTATCTTTTGGGATTAAGGCTTTGGCATTTTTGTTGTGGTATTGCGTCTCTTTAGGGGGGGGGGGGGGGACGAGGAGACTACTATTTTTCTCTGAACCCGACGGTTGATAGAATGTATCTTGTTTGTAACAAAAAACAGGAGGACTTGGCGAAGATGGGAGTCATGATCCGTCACTACAATAGCAAGGAGCTGAAGGGTTTTGTTCGTGTATCAGTCGGAAAACCTGAGCACACAGATGTCTTAATAAAGTGCCTCAAAGAATTATGATGATTCACGAGCGCTAACAATCTTGGATTGTCAACTGGGTACACAATTCTTCTCCAACTGGATTTTATTATTCCTGTAAAAACAACCAAATTCTCGATTCGTGTCAAAAACTTTGTTCTTGAAAGACAATCTTAAAATTTTGAAGTGAATTTGCCGTCTAATATGTTAGCCTTCCCCGTATTATCCTTTGTCGAGAAAGTTTCATCACATTTTTATGTTCGGCTGCCTACTTTTTGTTTCTTTCGTAACCAAGAACATAAAATATATATATATATCTCGTGAAATAAATTGAGTTTATCCAAACTGCGAATTGGCTGCTTATGCTCGCTCAATTACTTAACGACAAGAGGTATGTTTGCCGAGAGTTCAGCTTGTCTGAGCGACTGAGCATGGCTGTTTGCAGCATCCAGATGCTACCACGTTGGTGCTCGTCTGAGCGTGTGACAGCCGAGGACATCAAGTACTGCAGCAGCTCGAGCACCTAGGAAGTTGCAACACTTACGACTTATGAGTATTACATAGCGCTGCACACAACCACACTAACTACCTCAATCAAAATACAATCAAGACAAGTTCTATACAAACATGTTTTGGAGTAGTTATTAATTCAATATACTCAACAAGATTTGCATGATTGCTTAGTTGCGATATCATTTGTTTTTATTTTTTTTTAGGGAAATTTCACGTGAAAACCTTGAGGTTTTGGGTTTTTCACGTGGTAACCAAAACTCTTAAAAAACCCACGCGGTAACCAAATTGTTCCACCGTGATCTTTTTGTACAAAAAACATTAGCAAATGTTAATTTCGAAGCTTTAGGAATGTTGTACGTCTATTTATGTGACTTACCATTTCAATTGCTATTAGTTTCAACATTTTCCCTCAAAATATAGACCCTGACTCTACCATTTTTGGATATGGGGTAAAAAAATGATTTGGATGAAAGATAGTAGAGTTAGGGTTTATATTTTGGAAGAAAAGGTTGAAATTGATGGCATTTGAAATGGTGAGTCGCATAAATAGGCGTACAACAGCCTTAAAGCTTCGAAATTAACTTTTGCTAACGTTTTATGTATAAAAAGGTCACGGTGGAACAATTTGGTAAACCTCAGAGTTACCTCGTGGATTTTTTAAAAGTTTTGGTTACCACGTGAAAAACGCAAAACCTCAGGATTACCACGTGAAATTTCCCTTTTTTATTTATATATATATTTTAAGGTATTTATAAACAGCTACTCTTGTGAGAGGCTGTCTCTCAAAGAGACGACCTCAAAACAAGAAGTCCACATTCTTATTTTCTCTTTAATTTATATTAATTGGGCTATTTAGCCCATATATCTAATGAGTCTCTCAGAGAGACCGTCTTTCATAACAATTTGTGATTTAAAAATGGGATAAAGAGGCCAACAAAGTATCACTTTTTATGGCTAATTATTGGCATCAATGTTCCTAGTTTAACATTCTTTGCTTTTATTATATGAAAGGATGCTATGATAAGACTTGTCTTCATGTCCAACCTTGTTTCCCTTTCTTAATGAATACTAAATGGGATGAAAAAGACACCACCACCCATGGTGAATCAAATTAATGAAAATAACTTGAACGTAATAACACGTTAGCTAGCCACGTGACAAAATTCAAAATAAATCAACCTGAAACATCACAATGGAAACTTAACTAATGACCTGAATGAACACTCTAAATGCTATAGTAAATTCACCTTAACCCTTGAACCTTATTGGTAAAAAATCATTGCTTCAGAAAAACTATTTGATGATGAATAATTAATTTTTTCACAAAATTCATTCTTATTATCATTTGCGAAATTATGATATCAAGCGGTAGTGAAAAGTTATGAAGAAAAATATATCTTTGAAGGTGCGGAGGAGTTTTATTGCCGTAGGAATGATAATATGTTTTATGAAAATTAAAACTAAATTCATTTCCACCACCACCATTGAATTCTAACAATGATTAAACACTCATGTAAGTAGCTTTTGCTTAGGTGAAAATAGAGTAAAAAATACATATTGTATTATAGTAAAAAAAATAGTTTCCTTGAATAAAATAAACTTAATAAATAAATATATCATACTAACCTTTTAAAATTAACTTGTAAGCAATTTTAAAATATAAAATAAACCATATTTTCTATATTCATGACAATGCCACCTTCATTACGTACATAAACTAATAGTTATAAATAAATAAATATAATTTAAGTTTAGCAGTTATCGGGTCGATTTTTGGTCAAATGTTTCAGCCGGTTTAAAATCTACATTGATTTTTACATAATTCAAATCCATTTCAAAGTCAGGTCAAAGTCGAATTTGGACAAAGTGAGATAAATATCGAATCGCCGAATCTATTTTGAACACATCTAGTTTGGTTAAGTTGATGAAAAAGCACACTTTTGTGGTGTACATAGCAAACGTTCATTGCGTGACTTAACCATTTCTCTTTAGTCTTTAGTTTCCATACAAACTCTCAAGTTCTTGCTTTTCACGTATTCTTTCCCACTTGTTAGAGAAAAGAGAGTATTTTACACTACAAAGCTACAATATTACCAGTCCTATTCAGTTTCTGTTAGCTTCTGCTTCTTCAAGTCTTTTGGTACCCCAATTTTATCTATATCTTCTTTCAAACATCTTTAAAATGTATGTCCAAAACTCGAAAACTCGAAAAAGTTAGCAAAACCATCTTAGTTAGGACACCTTAAAAACCTCTATTTTTTATCACTATTTAGAGTCATCTACCCAATATTCCGCACAAGTCAGGATCCGAGGGCATATATGGCTAAGGTGTTTCTAACATGTTTTGCACCTTTTAAACCGTTCTCAAGTGATGAACTAGCCGTTGGGTTGCTTTCTTCTCTTGTAGATGATCTTCAGCGGCTTGAGAAGTCTCTAGAAGAGAACCCTCTTTCCCTTCATTGGTGTAGTGAAGCCATATTTGTTATGAAGAAAATTCATACACATTTCCTACTTGATTTCGAGAAGTCTAAGGATGTTACTTCATGGGAAGCTATACAGTTGCTTGATGAGTATATGGGTGCTACTTTGGATGTTTTAGACTTGTGTAACTTGCTCAAATCGGCTATTTCGAGCTTTGATAGGTATCGATTGATGATCGATTTTATGGCTAAGAGATTGAATGATGTGAGGAGAAGTAAGTTTGAGCTTGAAAGGATTGAAAGGGAGAATTATAACAAGTTTTTTGATGTGAAGAAATTGAGAGATATGAACCTTAATAAGGAAGGATTGTCTAAAGTGAAGCTTAAGACTAGAAGGACTAATGTGTATGTTTTACAAGCAATTAGGTGCACTATGTCTATTATTTCTTTGTTCATATTCGTTTCGATTCTCCACCCAAATCCAATCAAAATCGATGAGGGATTTTATGTTCAATTGTGTCGTTTCGATTCATCTCCTCATTCTATCCAAAAACTTGTTACTGCATTTTGTAAGAAGCTTCAGAACGCGCAAGAGTTAAAGAGGTCGGTTTTAGTAGAGAATGCAATGATTGAGGATGCATTTATCGAGTTTAAAGGGCAACATGAGGATTCGAGTTTTGATGAAGGGAATGTAGCAAAAAGTTTAGAGATGTTGAAGAAGAGGGCTCTAGATCTTAAGGAAGGTCTAGACTTGTTTGAGTATGGAGTGAATGAGTTGTTTGAGAATGTTATTGAAGGGAGGAAACGTGTGATCAACTTGATTACCCTTAAAAATAACAAAGCTTAAAAAAATAGTTTACTGTTATTATTTTTATTTTAACTATTATATAAATTATCATGGAAAAAGCTAACGAATATCCTCATGACTTATTTAATGAGAATAATAAAACATTTTAATGAGTAAATTATGAAATAAAATAAAATCATGTATCATATCATACAATACTATAAAAGTGATGGAAATCATACAATACTATAAAAGTGTTGGAAAATTTCATGTGTCATCTTCTAAGGAGGCATGACAAATGTAATTATTTTAGTGGATGATAGTTGATTATATGACAATATTTACCTAATTTAGAATTTAGTTATTTTAAAAATTAAAGCTAAATTAGGTATACTATGGAGTATAATTTATTATAGAAATTCTATATAACTAATCTAAAATTTGATATATTTAATTGAATGAAAAAGTAATGTATTCGATAAATAATTAAAAAAATCAATATTTAATTAATTTTTGCTTTAAAAAAGTCATGTATATGATAAATTTAATCATAATAATATATACTTGCATTATTCTTTAAAGTTATATTTATATATATTTCATAAATAAATTCGTGCATTGCACGAATTTCTATACTAGTTTAAAATAATATAGTACATTTTTACGTGTGATTTGATGATAATTGTCAAAATTTAATATTATGATTGATAAGTAATATAATCAATGCTTAAATTTAAATTTTAAAATATTTTCTAATGTAAATTGCTACTCCCTCCGTTCTTTTTTGATCTTCCACTTTGAGTTTTTCACACATATTAAGGAAGATAGAATCTTTGGGTTGTAGTGGGTATTATTTTAATTAAATAGTAGTGTGAACTAATGATTGTATTGGAAGTATGAGGTTGTAGTGAGTATTATTTTAATTAAATAGTAGTATGAGGTAATGATTGTATTGAAAGTATGAGAGAGAAAATAATTATAAATAAAATAAAAGGGGTACATTAAAAGAAAAGGGAGGGTTTTAAGGGGTAAAAGTGGGATAAAAACTTTCTAAAAATAGAAAGTATTCTAAAATGGAAGAACTTTTGAAACTACCCGTTATAGTAATGTGGAAAATCAAAAAAGAACGGAGGGAGTATATATTATTATTATCGAGGTTGTTCATTAGCAAGATCATATTCGGGGCCGACCCTATGATTTTAAGGGCCCAGGGGGAAAGTTAAACTATGGGCCCTCACGATATATGTTTTCCGTTTTATTTTATTATCACAATGAGATATAGATAAAAACGAAAGAAGTATAAAATATAGATTAAAAAATTATATATATCTATAATATTGGATGTACACGCCAATAAATAATATAAAATCAAATAAATTTCTAAGATAAATTTTTAATTTAATATCTCTAATAACAAAATCTAATCAAGAGACTATCTTTATAGAAAAAAAAAGTTAAGTTAGTAAAACCTCCTTTATATTAATAAGGACAAGACAAAACATGATTTGAAAAACAGGGTTGCACAACTTATGATCCTCTTAGCTAGCCTTGTACAATTGAAAGTTATATTTTGAAATATTACAACTAGGGGTGCAAACGGGGCGGGGCGGGGCGGGGATTGGAATTCCCATCCCCATCCCCATCTGTTAATGCAATATCCATCCCCGTCCCCATCCCCGCGGCGGATATAATTTTTTTCCCCGTCCCGTCCCCGATGGGTTTGTACCTAAAACCATCCCCACCCCACCACCCATCTGGGTATCCATCTTCGTCTAATACCCATTTTTTCCGCCCCACCACCCGTCAAATCCCCGCTTAATACCCATCTGTGCCACATATTTATATTCAATCATTTGGGCCTTAAAACCCATAATACATATCTAAACTCCAAAGTCTCAAACAAACACACATCCAAAGTCTCAAATAATTACATATCCAAAGTTTCAAACAAGCACATATCCCAAAATTTGTACATATCTTGAGGTGGGGCGGGGCGGGGATGGAGCGGGTATCACCTAAAACCCATCCCCATCCCCATCCCCGCGGTGGGTATGAGTTTTATACCCGTACCCGCCTCATGACCCATCAAACCGGGACCCATCCCCGCCCCGATGGGGCGGGGATGGGGTGGGTCTCCTATTAGACCCGCCCCGCCTGCATCCCTAATTACAACTCAAAAAGGAGCACATATAAGTTCATAGAACAATTGTATTTATTATCAAAAAATAAAAGAGAAAATATTAAACAACACCATTTTAATTAATTAACGCAAAACCAACAAATATAAATTTAGTCAAATAAACACGTACGCAAAGCTATATAAGAAAAAGAAACAATTCGAAAATATAAAAAAATCACACATTTATGAGATTTATAATTATAGAAAAACAAAACTCACAAAAAATTAAAAAGTATTCATTAGGAAAATTAACTAATGCTTAATGACTTAAAATCCACTTAAATTTAACGTATGTGCAATTGTGCACACCATAATGCAATTAATGTAATTATATAAATTCAATAAATATTGTATTTAATACAAGCATTATGACCTTAGCTTAGTGGTTAAGTAACCTATCTTTCACACAATAGATTTGTGTTCAAAAATTCATAAAGACAAATTATAACTTTTTTAGTGGGCCCTGGGTATAAGGTCTTGCCCGGCCTTGATCATATTAATAATATTAATAATATTATTATTGAAGTATAAATAAAGATGTGTGGATATGAACTTGCGGAAGGAAGAGATGATTTCCACGCATATTAGCAAGGACTTCGATTCTCTGTTGGTGCTTAGTTAGTTGCCCTATTTGATAGCTTAATTTCACGGTTTGTTGATAATTACATATTTCATTGAAAGTAAATATTAATTGAAAATTTCAAAATGTATTCCAATAATGTTAATATTAAATGTGAATAAAATTGTTATTTTATTAATTAATATATCCTATTAGTCTTAATTAGCTTAAAGCCTTAAACATGTTGTGTAATTATGGAACTTTCTTATTTTAAAGGAAAATAATCTAATCTTTTTATTATTTCAAAGATATTGTTTTTGTATCACATTGGCGGATTTACTCGACTCATCATCACATTTAGTCATAAATCGGGTAAAAGAGTTAGAAATTGTGACCAGAAAACTTTGACCGCCTCAATAGCGACCAAATTCTATTAGCGAAACGTGATGGTCACCTTTTGTGACCAGTTGGCTACGAGATAGTGGGTGGTCGCAAATGATGACTACTTTATGACCAGTTGATGACCATCCTTTATTTCCTTTTTTTGTTAAATTAAGTTTTGTGTTTTAGCGCTAGTCGTTGACTGTTCTGGTCGTATGTGTCAACTGCCTTGTGACCAGTTGGCGACCACCCTTTATTTTTTACTATTTTTTATTGAATAAAGTTTTTACATTTAGTGTATGTTGTTGACTAGTCGTCAATTGGTCACAAAGTGATCATGAATTCATAAAAAAGGGAAATTGTCCCTCCAATAATTTCATATAATACGACTAATAGTATACTAATACGATCAATATTAAACACTAATATGACTAGTACAATACTAATACGATTAATACTATACATATACAAATAATATTAAATTAATAGGATAAATATTATGCTAATTATATATTAGTACGACTAATACAATACTAATAAACTTAATACTATACTAAACTAATAGTATACAAATACGACTAATATTATACAAATACTACTAATACTAAACTAATACGACTTATATGCTACTAATCATATATTAATACGACTAATACAATACTTATACGTCCAATAATATGGTAATACAACTAATATACTATGGTAATTATATATTAATACGAAAAATTATATATTAATACGGCAAATAAAATATCAATACGATTAATAATTTACTAATACAACTAATAAAGTACTAATACGACTAATATGATAGTAATAATATACTAATCTTATGTTAATATGCCTAATACAATTAATATTTTTTATTATATATTATTACGACTAATACAATAATAGTACAACTAATATTACTATACTAATACGCCTATTAATTCTACATGTATATATGAAGAATCACCAAATAGTTAGTGGCCAAGTGGTTGAATTTTTCATGTGTTGCCTTTGTTGTAGGAGGCTTCAAGGATGGGTAGCGGGGCCATGTCGCAATTGACGACCAAACAGATGCGTCAAATGACTACCATTTCACTACTGCAAAGATTTGTGTAGTGACCAAACTAGAATGATAGCAATGTGGTCGCTATACACATATAGTGACCACATTGCTACCATCTCGTCTAGTCAGTGTTTTGAGTTTTTTTAATGATGTTAATGTAATGATAATAATGTCGAAAACTTAATTCTAACAATTCAATAGAGATATTATACCGACAAATATTATTCAATTGTAACAATAAAAACACTAATAACAAGAAAACTCTTTTCTTTTTCCTTATGCAGTTTTTCATAATAATCACCCTACAAAATGAGGATCGGGGACCAAGCATTTCATAAAGAAATGAACAAAAACCATCATTTCAGCATATAGTATTTCCTCTGTTTCAAAGGAATAGCAAGTATAATTGGATGAAAATTAAGAAATGTGAGTAAAAGATATAATTTATAGAATAGTAAAAGAAACATATACATGAAACAAAAAATTAAATTAAATATGTGAATGAAAAAAAAAATTATAGGAAAAATTACTTATAATAATTCAACATTTTCATGATATTAATAGAATAATCTCACTTATTGATTAATCATAAATAATCTCAATTTTAAAGAGTATTTACCTAGTGTAAACTTAGGTAACCTGATGACTTGCTATAGTAAACTAAAAATTAATGTAAAATCAAAAAAAAAAAATTTGAAAATTTACATAAAAACTTCTCAATAATAAAAATAAATTAGAATTTTTTTTCTAACATTTTTAAGCACTTTTTTTGACATTTTATTTTAATTTTGTCTTTAAAAAAAAATACTATACCAAGTCATTAGATTACCAAGTTTACTCTAGAAAAATACCCTCAAAAGTTGAAATTATTTATAGTTAATCAATAAGTAAGATTATTGTAAGAAATCATAAAAAGATTACAGTATTCTAAGTAATTTCTTCAAAATTAAACTCTAACAAAAAAAATATATAAAAAGGACAAATTTAATAAAACAAATAAAGGAAAAAAAAGTACCTCATATCACATCAAATGATTTATGTACAACTCAACAAGATAGAGATCCCAATTCGAATTCCCCACTTGGAATATAATCGCCCCTTCAGGACAAACACTCCCGAGTTTGTCTAAAATACAGAAATAGTACATAAAACATTAATACATAAACAAAAATCCAAATCAATAATTCCAATATTCTTCTGAAAATAGTGATATATACGAACCAAACATCATGTATTAATCTAGAGTGTTTCCAAAATCTAATGGTACACTGTAAATGGACAATCAAAAAATTTCCTCGAGACGATGATCTGTTCCGTATCCTTCCCTAAAAATACATATGGAAACAGCAATTTCTGAAGATCATAATAAGTGTTACAAAAGTATCGAATGACGACTTGTGTAAGTCATCAAACATAGAATGAATGAGAATAAAATTAATACAAATGAGGAACTGGAAAATGAACAATTCCTTCTACTGCTGTTAACCTCCATGAGTTGCGCTGCCCCTTTTACCACTTCTGGTCCAGCGGAATCATGGTTGTCAAACACAACAGTTTTCTCGATGAAAAATTTCCAGCATATGGTGTTTTATACTCCACCATCCTGGACCTAATATGGACTTCTGTGGGGTAGTTACATTCCCTGAGTAAAGGTATGAGCGAGAATGACATACAAAGTGGAAAATCACGTTTTGTGCAACACGGATGACTTCCTTTGCCTACTCCGTAGCATCCTGGGGAATCCGACGCTTTTCCTCGGACCTGTGGTGGAACAATTTGGCGATCTGCCTCCTCTCACAATCCTGCAAGTACCCAAGCAACAGTATGTTAATACTACGAATATGATAATACTTTAAATATTTTGCGGAAATAAAGCCTTCATCACAGATGTTCCTTACCTTAAACATGTGGATATAAAATGTTTTGCCGGGATTTTTTTTATTTAACTTCTGGTACGTATATGCAAAGCTCAACTGATCCCTAGGGGTAAAACGATCCACCTCATTGAACCAGAGACAAGAAAACAGATTTGACATTGGCGTGTGTGCCCTTATTATCAAAGACCCTTCTGGTACGTCTGTTGGCAGAATAAAAAAGAATTAGCGAGACTGATAACAGGTTAGATCTATTACCAAAGTTATAGTGGACGATTAACCAAACAATAACATAATTTTTCGAATCGGTAGACATAAAAACAAAAAAGGTAAAGATATGATATGCATGAGAACATACTGCTCGGAAGCAACTTTCCAGGATCGGAGGCATTGAATCTCTTCAGCCCATCAGCCTGATAAAATTGGAATTGCTGATCGATCATGGTGTGGTTGTATTTATTAAGCTTCTTATTCCGCTCAACCTCTTCCCAAACGCAATGGCGATCATAGTGATTTGAAATTGCATACTCATGACCCTTTCTCCATAAGAAGTGCTCCAATAACAACAAAGGGTCACTTTGAAGACGCAATTTGCTATCCAACCAGATAGAATACCTGGCATGTAACGAAATGTTCAGATATTGACACAGGAAAGATATTAATGTAGGTAATTTTCCGTGAATTATCTTAGCTACATGCCTACAGCAGTTTACAATGTCTATAAAAACTTGCAACGATGTAATGCAGGTAAGCAAAAGGTTCAAAAGGTGTCAAATTCTCCAGATTTCTAATTTCTCTCAATTGTGATGATATGGTTATTGTTATTTGCTAGCTACTCATAACTAGAATGAGCGTAATCCCCATAGAGACATCTCATACAGTTGTGCTTTCAAGTTTTAAGGCTTTTAGCCAAATATATTTTTAGATAATTTCCAGCTACCTCAAATGTTTGTCAAGTTAACAACAGCCAACTTCTTAAAAATTCATTGAAGCCACCCTAAAAATAAATTTTTTCGCAAAACACCACCTTTGAGCTACAAAACATATACATCGTCATTTTTCTCTCAATATTTTGTCAACTACAACAAAATGATGATAGAAAATACCCTTCACTGGCAAAATTTAGAATCGTAAGAAATTGTTGTGTGAGATAAAAAATGTGTCGCAATTGGATTATTTCTCAACTTAGCAATGGTGTTTTACAAAGACGATGGCATAAAAAGGATCTAACACGGGTACATAAGGCACAAGGAAGACTCAAAGTAACATAGCTTACGAGTTTTTAATTATCAATCAAAATCAATTTCGAAATTGCTCACAAAAAATCTTATGGGATGTTCCTTAGTTAAAAGCACTTTAATCTACTCAATTCCTTTTCTACTTATTCCTAGCATATACGATTTTCTTAATAAGTGTGTGTTGGGATGAAAAAACAGAAAGGAAAGGCAGGGGAGACAAGTTCTCCTTCAAAATCTCTTTACCGTGAGAAAGATTTGTTTTGTGCCAAATGTTAAGTATGTCATCTCTCCAATTCCCTCCCCTCCTCATTTGCTATCCAAATAAACGGAAATTCATTTCCTATTTCCCATCAATCCAAACAAAGCATCAAAGATAGACCACTACAAAATTCCCCAGTGGAGAACACACTCTAGCAAGAACTCCAATCCCATAAGGAAAATTTCAATTTAGAAGGGACTCCGGACAGTGCCATCATTTAACTCTTTGGTTTCCACTTGAAATCAAAATTACAGATCTATTCCCAAATGGCACATTCTAGCAAGAACTTCAATCCCATAATTAGCTGATTACCATATCAGAGTATAAAATTATTACCAAGAGGAAAACTATACAATGCCACACACAAATACTCATACTACTATACAAAAGACAGTTTTACCTCGCTGAAGGAAAGAGTCGATGAGACAGAAGTTTTGGTATTTTCCCCACCCTTCTCATGTCTGTATAAGGAAGATTTTTCACCACAACAACCTTCCACAAACCAATGAAACCCATTCTATCGGGTATATGGCCTTCCATAGTAAGAGTTTGCAGGGTCTTTTCATCCATAAACATCACAAAGCAAACATTTTTCCTAGACAACCGACTGATCTGAAAATAAAATAAAAAACAAATGAAGACTGAATATAATATTTTACTAACAAAATCGAAGAAACAAAAAACAAAATTGAGTTTTGGGCTATCATTTTTCAGATGGTCAAGTTAATCAAAGTTCTCATACACATGCAAAAATAGCCAAGCGTGACAGATATCTTACCGCTTTAATGAAGGGAGATCTCAGACGATCAGAATTTCCAAAGATGCAAGAAACAACTGCAATGTGACATTTACTGATGTATCTGGAATCATCCTCAGCCAAGTCAAATCCTGTACTTGAATAAACGCTGGGACCCTTAATAAAGCCACAGTTAACCTTTTGATCACGAGCAAGAAACGAGTCTTCCCTTTCTCTTAAGCTTTGATGCCCAGCAAACCTTGGCTCCCAGTTATCTACCCCATCAGGTTTCTCCTCTCTTTCTGTATACGAAAGCGAAAATCTTGCAAATTTTCTACTTTCAAGGGGTTCTACAAGCTGTGCGGTAGAATTCAGCAATTTCATTTCACAACTTGAGGCTACATAAAAAAAGAGGGTTGAATTATGCATAAGATTAAGATCCCAATGTATAAAAAAAACTCTGAGCTGATAGTAACGCATAACTAAAAAGCTCCAATAGTAGATCATATAGCATAGCCTATATAGAATAGTACCCCCATTGGAGAAAAAACTAGCAGCAAAGTGGTCTTAAATTTGTTTTAAAATTTTTTGCTTTTTAGAAGATAGCCTACAGTCTAACTTCACAATCCAAACATGTAAAAAGAAAGCTAAGAAAAGAATATGGCATCCCCCCAGGCCTCATACATATTTAATTAGTCATTCTTAAAAATCAAGAACTCACATGAGAACTTCCGACGTCTCCTACGTTTTTTAGGAGGCTTTCCGGAGCTAGTATTTGACCGTGCATCAGCAGAACTGGCTTGCTTAGTCTTAGAACTCTGCTGTTTGGAAGAACTATCATCTAATGAGTCATAATCCACGTGGGAATCATGGCCTTTACCGAGACCACTTGCACTATGATCAGAGTGAGACTTGGGTAGTTTCATTTTAGAATCAATTTCATGTCTATTACCATCATAGTCATCAAGATGAGCGTCATGTGAATCGATGGAATCATCATATTCATCATCCACATCAATATCTTCATTCTCCACATCAGAATCACCCTCTTTCGAAACATGATTGCTATCCTCAGTTTCCGCACCAGCATGGCCGACATTCTTCAAAGAAGCTTCATATTTTTCCTCATACATTTTTAATTCATTACGACCAGCTTCATTGTATAAACCATTATGATCTGTGCCTTTAATTACATGACTCTTGAATTTCTTAGTTGGAGATTTTCCCTTACTGGATACATGACTTTTCACAGACTCGACATCAGTATCTACCCTATTTTTATACACATCCTCATTGTAATCTTCATCCCTTCTCCTATCATCCCCATCCCAATACCTTGAATCTCGTCCATGAGCAACAGACCCATGGCCAAACTTCACTTTGGGTTTAATCCTTGTCACATTTGACAGAAAATCATCTAAGGCATCATCTTGGGTATCTCTTGTATTTATCTCTGCAAAAGAAGCAAGAATATGTTATAAGAGACTCAAAAAACAACTCATCTAGTTTCAATAGTCAAAGATACTATTTTGATGATGAAAAAAATAGTTGTAATTCCACAGATAATATTTAAGACCATTGAATTTACAAGAGGCCCCTCCAAACTATTAAAAATTGTAGTTCAATAAGGCCATGAGGCTAGGAGACTGCAACAAATTCTATGACAAATGTACAAAAACCTTCCTAAAAAAGTGCCTAAATTTACAAAATGCGCTGCTACCATTTCAGCCTAAAATTGAACAGTGGGAGCGGCTATGATAATGTTCTTTCTAAAAAGCTATAGTTCAAAAGCTTGTATTTGTAACTGACCTAAACAACAAGCAATTGACTGTATAAAATAGAATAGTAGAACTTTTTTTTTGTTCTCATAATTTTTCTCCCATACACCCATTTTTTTGTTCAATGAACAAAATCATAAAGATCAATGAAGAAGCAAGTTATTCAGTTAAACAAAAAATAACATATTATGGTCAAAATCAAAACAGAATGAAAGAACCGATCAATAGAACAAATTATTTAAATAACATTTATTTATGCTCACAACCAATCCTACCTAGAGACGGTCCCAAACCACCCATAGATGACATTTTATTGCTGAGATCAAACCAAAACATCATTTGTACGGACTAAGGACAAAGGTAACAACACATATCCAAACAAGAAATGGGTTTCCCTAAATCAATTTGCAGAGGGGGGGGAGCTCAAATTGTAAAAATGAAACATACCCTTAAAACAACCAAAAGCATCCACTAGAACATTTTAAAAGAGACGCTTTCCTCAAAACACTACCTATTACAGATCCCATTACAATTCATTCATCGTAAATCCCATTACAAATTTGCAATCCATCCATCATAAATCCCATCACATCCGTTGCTCATTAATACTTGGTCCCTATATATTTCCCCAAAACATCTAAAAGCTCATATTCAACAAGTATAGGAGGGAAATATAAACAAATATAGGGGATACACTCTAGGTGAGCAAATTCAGTAAACACCTTATTCCTAATCAAGCAAAACCTGTTACGTTAACAAAGAGATTGTGTCAACTTTACATCCACAGTCCACAGCTCTTTAATTTCAAAAAGGAATAGCCTTTCCTAAAGAATTTAATGCACAAATCTCAAGATCATAATTCAATGGGTTCAAGAACCTTCCTTACAACTCTCCAGCATCTCACCAAAATTAAACAATACAATGTTACACCCTCGGACGAGAAAGTCAAGATCACTAACACTGTTAACATCTTCTACATTTTCACAGTTGATGTATAATTCCTATATATTTGAAAATAATATTTGTTCAACTGTTATCAAATTCATTTTTCCTTACTCAAAGAACCAATTGAATCCCAATAAACTCAACGTGTATATAATCCATCAACTCTAACCTATAAACTCATTACTTAATACTATGTTCTAGCTGCTTACAGATAATAGATCTGATTCCAGGTTATGCTTCGTGAAGCATATACTGTAGCTCTAATCAAATCTTACCCAAAGATAACCAGTCAATATTAAAATAAGCCGATAGGATTCAAACAAAGGTAGTACAATTAACAGACTCCATAACAAAGACTCAAAAATTAAGCAGTTTTTCAACTTCAACAACTTAAAATAACAATACAATTCAAAAAAATACAATTCAAGGTTCAACACAAACTCTTTATATCCAATCTAAAAACTCCAAAATAAACAAAATAACAAAAATAAAAAGAAATAATGCAGGATCAAGCACACTGACATGGTCGGAAAATCAAATCAAATAAAAGAAGATCAAAAAAAACCTGGAGAATGATCTCGAGAAAGGAAGACATAAGCAAAAGCGGAAGCAGCAAGAACAAAACAAAGGAAAGAGAAAATAGTACAAATCGAGATCCCGCGTTTGGAATGACCTAATCTACGGTAATGACGCGATTGTTTATGCGACGCCGCACGAATTCCAACACTAACATGATCGGAAATTCCAGAACCAGTACCAGTAATGCCGTTACTATAATGATGATTATTACTAATAATACTATTTCCACTTGTAGTAACGTAATCAAGATGGTTATGAAACCCTGATTGTTGTCTGTACTGAGCCATTCAAATCATTTCATCACTGATTTGACTGAAGATGAACTGATTTAGATATAGATTTGGATTTGGATTTTGATTTGGATTTCTAGGATTCTTGAGATGTAAAGTAGATGAAGAAAATGGGAAGTGAAGAAGGAAGAAGTTGAAGAAAAGAGCAAGGAGTCTGTGAGATGTAGGTGGAGAGAGAAAGTGAATAATAATGTGAGGAAGGGGAAGACAAGGTTCGTTCTGTCAATGAAAGAAGATGGTGGCTGCCTTGTATCAAACATGAAACTTGAAAGCGAACGTTTTTCTTTCTTTTTTTTTTTCTATTTTATTTATTAAAAATTTATTAAAATTAATTTTTTTGTCTTCGTCTTCGTCACGGTTCGTTTGCTATTAACCTTGAGGATGGCTGGCAAATGGTGAGATTCACTATACTTTTCATCTGTTTGATTTACGTTAAAGAGAAAGTAAAGTTTTGAAGAAAAAAATAGTATTTGAAAATAAAATAAAAAAATAAATTTAATTATGTGGATAAAATTTAAAGGAAGTTAGAATATATTTATGAAAAATAATCAATAAACAAGTTCAAAACTTTTGTGAGGGGTAAAATTGAAAAAAAAATAAAATTACACAATGAAAAAAACAACGACAAATAAGAAGCAGATATAGAAATGACAAATGATGTTAAATGAGAAAGATAACTCAAAATGAAAAATGATGCTAAATGAGAAGGATGAAATAAGCATACTTTTACTAATGTAATAAAGAAAAATTTTATAATCATAATATATTAGATATGATCAAGTTAACCTTTAATTATATTTGTCGTTTTTATCATAGTTTTTATGATCATAATATACTAGAAATGATAATAATAGTCAGAAAAACTTATTTGGTAAATAGCTTAGTCAACTGAAATGTTGGTTATTAAGCCAATATATATATATATATATATATATATATATATATATATATATATATATATATATATATATATATATATATATATATATATATATATATATATATATATATATAAACTAGTTTTGACCACTTTTTTAACAGTTTTCGTATGTGGGTTCACTTTTTCTCTAATCCACAATCAACAACCAATACCTAATTAAACAATCATTGATATGCATGGTCGTCGATTAGCAAGGATAAAGCGGGTAATCGCCCAGGGTCTCGAATTTTTTAGGGCCCAAAAAATATATTTTTTCATGTACAAAATTGATATTAATTTTAATTAAATATTAGGTATAATTTACATTTTTTTGCCGTTTAATACTATGAGTAAGAAATATTTTTTTTAAAATAGTTAAAATATCAACAATACAAAATAAAACAAATATTAGAGCCTTTTTATCATTCGTTCTGGGGCCAAAAATAAATAAAACAATCCTATTCATATGTATAAAAAATACTATTCAACAACCAATACCTAATTTGACGATCATTCATATTTCATAGCAATTTGACATGAAACAAAGGATTAAAAAGTTTTAAGTTCACATGGGAATAGATTTGTGTATTAATATCCTCTTTCATAAATATACTTGAGACTTTATTAAAATGATAATATAATTTTTTATTGTTTGTGTAAGAAGTTATGAGTATAAATGTATAATATATCAATGATTTTACAATGAGTTTTTAACATGGCCAGTTCTAAGTATAGTCGGGTAGTCGACCGTCTAGGGCTTCCAAAATAAGAGGCATTAAAATTTAAATGGTGCTTTTCAACCCCGTTTTTAGCAATACTTTTTAAGTGTTTTATTTGTAAATCTTTTTTATATTTAAAGTAATTTTAGAATATAATATTATAATATATTTCGTCTTGAATTATTTTTCTTAAAGTGGAAAGAATTTTATCTTTTGATATAATAAACAACCCCATTTTAAAAGACATCATAAAAATAAATAGGGCCATCAAAATTTTTGCTCCACCCCTGAATTTTAACATTAATTTATTTTGATCAATTAAATCAATTTCAAAAATTTCAATTTAGAAAGATAATTGAATTTAATTTAAATTTTTTATAATAGAGTAGACTAAAAATAAAGAGGATTTGTGAGAATCAAACTCAATAAAAAAGCAATAATAATCAAATTTGATTAATACACCTCGTGTTTATTCTCTCAGTAATGATATTATTTCAGCTTGGGAATACCTGATATATAAAATAAAATGTATTTTTTCTGCCCCACTCAATTTATATTATATGTTATTTTAGTCTATTTTATTTATTTATATTATTTTTATTTTTGACAATGGTCCACTATTTTCGTTTGATTTCATCCAATACATTTTAATTTTTTTCTAATTTTATTCACACAATTCATTATCTATTTTCATTTATTACCATTATTCATTTTTTTCTTAAAATAACTATTTCTTTATCTTTGATTCAATTCTAATGAGACAAAGAAAGTAAACTATATTGTACAATGTACACTCGTAATTCGTATACAATCCTTAGTCAAATATTTTATCAAATTATGAGAAGTATTAATGATATGTGGGAATAATACTTTCTCTTTTACTTAATTTATTTAACTTGCATCCAAACGCACTTTACTTTATATTTGTTGGATCATTTAGATTTATAGTTATACATAATTAAAAATTATAAAAACTAATTATAAAAACTAGTTAAAAATCCATGCAATACACAATTTTTATAAAACTAAAATTTTTGAAAACATAATAGACAAACAAACTCAAATGACTTTTTTTTGAGATAATACTTAAATGACTTTGTACACTTAATTAATTAGACATACTTAATAAATATTATTTTGAAATTAATTTTAGTTCATATATTAGCATTTAAAATGAAAAATATGCAAATTAGGCATGCATATTAGATATATAATATATTTGAAACATTCTTTATTTAACATGCCATTAAATTATTCTTCTAATATGAAAAGATTATTGTCCATTTAGATTTCTAACCTAATCACATAATTACAAAGGGCAAGCCACCAAGAAGATTAACATTTATCATTTTACTTCAAAATTATAAGTATGTATGATGTATGATTTGATATCAAGAAAATATGCGATAAGACAAATAAAACAAAATCTCTTATATGAGTGTGTTTTTTTTTTTTTTTATAATAACCGCAATATAAAAAATACTATAGAATGATACATAGTATAAAAATTGATTTGTGTGCAAATAAAAATAATGGAGGACGTAATTGTTACAAAATGTATATGTGGTATACAATAAAAGTACATTAAGTATATGGTCATGGTATAATCTATAATGCATAGAATTTTTGTCATTAAACACAATATTGAAACTTCAAATTTATAATTTCCATAAAATTTGAGTAATTAATTGACCTTCACTCCGTTGAATTTTATTATTATCATTCCGTAAAATAAGGTTTCATTTGACTTCAATAGAAAAAGATAATTGAGAATTATTTGTTAGTGATTGAATATATTATTCTTTCGCATTTATAATACGAGAATGATTTTTATTGTCAACATGAAAAATTAATTTTTTCTTCTCTTACCCCTATACGGAATAAACAAATAAAAAGAAAATAATTTTTTAAAAAATCGGGATATCTCTTGAGTGGCAAATAGAGATGTGCAACGGATTGGGATTCAGATTCGACCCATAAATATTTGAGCCTTAAATAGATCGGGCTTTAAATAGACCCTTTATTTTCATAAATAAAATGGACTAAACAAGCTTTATACATGGTCTTAAGTGACCCTTTATTATAATATTTTTCTTAAATTCTGATATATTATTATTATTATTATTATTATTATTATTATTATTATTATTATTTGACAAATAAAAGAATTTATTATTTACCAGAACAAAAAGACACAAAAGCTAAAAGAAACAACACCAAGTGAGAATTGCATCAGTATGGAACAAGGGCCCACCTTCTAGGAAGGGTTGCCCAAGCCCACCCTACACATGCATCACAAGGAGAGCTAACAGCTAATAAAAACTGTATACAAGACAATGCAAAACTGGAACTTAAGAAAAAAAAAATCTAAGAATACAAGAAACTATAAAAGCCAACATCAAATTGAATCCTCAACTATCACTGAATGCAGACTAAGAAATCTATGTCGCACATCAGCTCGCACCACGACACTAATATAGGAAGGTGACCTCACAAAGCCATTCCAAACTGCATCATTCCTAGATCGCCAAATGTGGTAGACAGTAGAAGAATAAATAGCACAAAGCGTATTCCGTTGCGTTGTAGTACCTTTGAGCTTCCGGAATTTCATGTGTGCAATTGGTTTAAATTTCAGGCCTGACCAATTGCGAACTTCTTGCAAACATCTCTGACTGAAGATATACTCAAAGAACAAATGAGCATTAGATTCTGAATGAATACCACAAAGAGGGCAAAGATCATTATCAACCACTCCCATAAGCGTCAGTTTGTCCTTTGTCTTAAGCTTCTAAATAGCAGCCATCCAATAGATAAAACAAGTCTTTGGAATTGAAAGCCTATTCCAAAGGACGTTAATCCATCTAATCCTCAGATGAGGCACCACCTGAGCCATGTATGTTTCCTTGATCGAATATTTATCCTTACTAATCCAGGTCAAAAGAAGATCTTTGACACAACAAATTTTCTTCAATGTCCAACTAGTAGTGATAGGGGCATTGAAGATCTCCCAACGACCACCCTTAGTATAGACACCATGCACCCATCTAACCCATAAGGAATCCTTAAGATGTGAGACATGCCAAGCTATTTTCCCTACAACCGCAATATTCCAAGCTTGCAAATTTCGCATGCCAAGACCACCAGCTTTTTTCGACTTACAAACAGTAGCCTAACTAACATGCCCAGGTTTTGTGAATCATGCACACCAAACCATAAAAAGGAACGGCAAATGGAATTAACAGTCTTAATAACACGACGAGAGAGAATAAACATCTGGCACCAGTACGTGGAGATTCCCATCAAGACAGAATTTATTAATTAAAGGCGAGCAACATAAGAAAGGTTCTTCGCACTCCAGGCTCTAATCCTCCAAGTTATCTTGTCAGCTATTTGCTCACAATCAACTATGAGTCGTTTGGAAGAAAGAGGAACCCCAAGATACTTGAAAGGAAGAGAACCATAAGCAAACTGGGATATAGTCCTGATCTCCTATAGGAACTCCAGCAGTGTAAATAGCTAACTTAACTGAATTAACTAGCAATCCAGATGATTGGGAAAATAAAAGAATATAATTACACAATGCTCTAACAGAGGAAATATTTCCTTTACAGTTTTACATCAAATTATCTGCAAAACAAAGGTGAGAGAGTGTAATAGTTTTGCATCTAGTATGAAAATCAAAGGAACCTTTTGCATTCCTCAAAATTCTGGACGGATATGCCAATAACAAAAAGAAAAAGGGAAAGTGGATCTCCTTGTCGAAGGCCCCTCTTTGCGCTGAAAACAAGAGTAGGAGTACCATTGAGCATGAGCACATAACTTGTCGAAGTTATACACATCATAATGATCTTGATAAAAGTATGAGGGAAGTTCAAAACAACCAGAATCTCCTTGATAAACTGCCAATTCATAGTATCATACACCTTACAAAGATCAATCTTCATAAGACAACTGGGTGCACAATTCTTCCTGGTATAATGCTTCACAAGATCTTGGCATAGTAAAATATTATGCATGATATTTCTACCCGCCACAAACGCACCTTGAGCCTAATTAATAAGGTCACCCAGCACTAATTTAAGCCTAGAACAAATAAGCTTTGAAATGCATTTATAAAGAACATGGCAACACGAAATCGGCCTAAAATCCCTAGGATGTGATGGACCAAATAAGTTATAGTGTTTGTATTCCAACTCTTAAGCATTTTACCAGTGAGGAAAAAAAGCTTGATGGCTGAAATAACATCGTTACCAACAATACTCCAAAAGGCCTTATAAAATTTGCTATTGAAACCATCCAGACCAGAAGCTTTCTCATTCGGAATACTCCACAATGCATTTTTTATCTCGTCATCAGAAAAAGTGAGATCCAAAAGTTTACCTTGCAGGGAAGAAAGAATTGGACCATTATGAGCAATGTTAACGTTCACTGACGTTTTAGATTAAGGAACTGTAGAAAAGATATTCAAGAAATGATCAAAAAAAGCAGCCTGAATCCTATCAGGATCATAAATGTCCTCTCCATTCATATGCAAGAAATTAATTATGTTGCTTCGAACACGATGATTAATACTACGATGAAAGAAAGTTGTATTGTCATCCCCCAATTTAAGCCATTGAAGTTTAGCCTTCTGTCGCAGAGAACCCTCAAAATAAGCTTGTAACCATCGCAAGTGTTTATTGAGTTCGCACTCCTTGCCAGCTAGCTCAGTGAGCTCAGGGTAATCATGCATCCTACTTTGTAAGTGGAGTAGATCTTCTTTAGCTTTGGCAATATCTATCTGAAGTTGGTCTCTCCCATATTTGTCTTTAAGCCTCTTTTTAAGGATCTTCAATTTTTGAGATATTTGAAAGCTACAACATCCCTGAATAGGAGTATCCCAAATATGCTGGATTACTTCCAAAAAATCATCCCTTTCAGACCACGTAATGAAAAATCTAAACGGTTTTTCCCCCTATGCTGCTTAGTAAATTGAATTAACATGGGAGAGTGATCATAAGCTCCCTCAAGAAGGAAAGACATAACAGCATTAAGAAAAGCCTCCTCCCATTGAGCATTACCAAGTACTCGATCAATCTTGCTTATGACTCTCTATCACCCACCTGCTTATTATTCCAAGTATAGAAACACCCATTGTAGTGAAGATCATGGACATCACAGTTTGCCATACATTCCCGTATAGGTTGAATTTCACGAAGTAGAACCGGGAGACCATGCCTTTCATTGAGATTAGCAACAGTATTAAAATCGCCTATAATAAGCCAAGGACCAATCAAAGTTTTACTAATATCATGCAACTGATGGAAGAGGTCGAGTCTCTCCTTCCTATCACTAGAGCCATAAACAAAAGTACAATAGAATTGAGTCTTATTTCTAGGATGAACTGAAATATGAATGAGTTGACTAAAAGAAGTCAGAATATCAACATTCATGTCCTCACTCTTCCAAACTACCACAATTCTACCACCTCTATGCCAATTCAAATTACTCATAATACACCAATTGGGAAAAATACGAAGGTAAAGAGCCCCCAATCTTGCTTTCTTAACCTTAGCTTCAAGGATACCAAAAAGGTTAATATTATGATGGTGAACAAAAGATGCAATTTCAAATTGCTTATTAACCTTATTAATACCCCAAATATTCCAAGCATAAATACTATTCATTTTCCGGGATGAAATCAGCTCCTAGCGCTATAAAAGATGGAACCTCAGTAATAAGGGCATCAATATCGATAGAAATATCAGTAGAAGCATCCAAAACACTAAAACCACTCGCAGTCACTAATGGAAAAAAACCTCAAATGCTGCGATTTTTTGACCACCATATGCTGTGTTTTAACCCCAAGCATTAGTGATCGCAGCAGATGACTTATTTTAAATGTTGCGGTTTAAAATCGCAGCACACAAAAATACATTATATGATGCAGGTCTAAGAGAACCGCAACATATAGTGTATTTTTTAAAAATAGAAAAACACACTATATGCTGCGGTTCCCTTGGAATCGCAGTATATAATGATTTTTTTTTTGTTTTTTTCGTTGTATTAATAATCCAATGCATATATTCATTTCTAATGTACACAATGGCAATCAGTAAATAATCATAAATTCGTCACTAATATACACTCAATCATTGTAATAAACAAATATATATAATATATATTGATATTATATATATATATATATATATATATATATATATATATATATATATATATATATATATATATATATATATATATATATAATGGCAAAAGTATATTGATATTAAAATCTAACAATAATTTAATTATATATATATACATATACAAAAGTCCAAAATCTAAACTAATTACACTACCAAACAATTAAATTAGAAAGATACACGGCCACCTTGTCTTTCAATTCGCGCATTTCCCCTTCTGTCAAAGTGCGTGTTTCTCTTGGAGTGTCATATAAAACCTAAATATGATATGAAATAATTAAAAAAGTTTATATAATACATATACATTAGATTTTACCAATATTAAATATATAATATTATAATTTAAGAAACGTAACATATACGTACAGCATCTATATTTTCGACTCCAACGTTCTTCACGGCTTGTAAGAGATCGTTCATATATTTGATAGTGTAGTAGCCGCAATCAATACCATTATCTTATCGAAAGCATTAAGAGAAAATAGATGTTAGTACCAAAAACGCTTAAAAAACCTTTAAAAAGCAACTTATCACGTAATATCAAGCATATGATTATTGTTTTCGATTTTAACCATTTCAACACAGCAATATATACCAAATAGTGTTGTGTGCCAAGTTTCGTGCTAAGCAAACCAAGTTTGAACCATTTTATGCGAGAAATTGCCAAAAACGCTGAAAAAACCATTAAAAAGAAACTTAGCACATAATATCAAGCATATGACTATTATTTTCGATTCTAACCATTTCAACACAACAATATATACCAAATAGTGTTGTGTGCCATGTATCGTGCCAAACAAACCAAGTTTGAACCACTTTATGCGAGAAAGTGCCAAAAACGCTGTAAAAACCTTAAAAAAAACAACTTAGCACGTAATATCAAGCATATGACTATTGTTTTCGATTCTAACCATTTCAACACAACAATATATACCAAATAGTGTTGTGTGCGCCAAGTTTCATGCAAAACAAACCAAGTTTGAACTACTTTATGCGAGAAAGTGCCAAAAAAGCTTAAAAACTTTAAAAACGAACTTAGCACGTAATTTCAAGCATATGACTATTGTTTTCAATTTTAACCCTTGCACTCGCCCTGTTTTTCCAAATAATGTTTCAACTTCCTTAACCTGTTCGTAAACCTCATAACCGGTCAATAGTCGATGAGCTACACGGTCCTCAACCTCTCCGTAGAACATGTTTTTCTTTTTACGATATTGGTAATCTTGTGGGAGGAACTTTCGATGGTGCATGAATACATGCTTGCAATTAGGAATCCACGTGGATTCTATTTCATTGATACATATTGGGCATGCTTTCTTCCCTTTGTTCTTATACCCTGATAAGTTTCTATATGCCGAAAAATCATTAACGGTGCATAAGAGCATTGCACGCAAGGTGAATTCCTCATTAGCATGTGCATCAAACACGGAAACGCCTTCATCCCACACCTTTCTCAAATCCTCAACGAGAGGTGCAAGATATACATCTATGTTATTGCCAGGTTGTTTAGGACTCGAGATAATAAGCGAAAGTATAATATATTTACGCTTCATACACAACCAAGGTGGAAAATTATAGATCACTAACAGTACTGGCCAAGTACTATGTTGAGAACTAAGATTGCGAATGGGTTCATTCCATCCGTACACAGTCAAGGGCCCTTCATACCACAATACTTTAGCCAAGGGCCCTTTAGCATCCCGAGCCCCTTTGCGCTTGTAACGCGATAACCCATATCTAAGATACTCTTCTAACTTTTCATTTTCATTCCGATACAATACACAATCATTCGGACAGACATGAATCTTCTAGTACTCTAATTCGAAAGGACACATGAGCTTTTTGGCATAATATGTGGACTTTGGAAGTTCATTTCCCTCAGGAAGCATCTCACCTGACGCTTCTAATAACATTGTGAAATTAGTGTCACTCCAATTGAAGTTTGACTTAATGTTAAAAATTGCTAACACGGTTGTTAGTTTGGTGAACTTTGTAACATCCAGGGTATAAAGGCTTTTGAGAAGCCTCTGTCAACAAGTCAAAAACATAAGGACGTTTTCCTAACTCATCCTCGACTCCCTCCATCATCTCATCAACACGATCTACATCCTTTTCGACATTCTCTTCATTTGTCTCATACCCATCAACACAATCTACTACATACTCATTGACATCCACATTATTGACATCTTCAACATCACTTTTTTTCTTTGTAAACTCCCTCCTTATCATGTCAAACCCAAACATAATATTAAGACCTAAACCCAAGTCGAAGTATGTACTCCCTGAGGATATCAACACTATCTACCTTTGATACATTGCCACACTTGACACATGAGCAATAAAAACCAACTCCCCCGTCCTAACTTGATGTTCAACGGCAATACTAGAAAATTCTAATACACCATCAAAAAATTCTGACGATTCAATGTTTCCATACATCCAAAAACGATCTTTTATCATCCTAAGTGTGATTAATAAATTCAAAACAAAATAAATACACATAAATCAATATATATACTTAACCCTAATTAACCCTAAAACTAAGTAATTAATCCTAATTAACCCTAATTATATTCATATGTATATTCTAATAACAACATTTATTCAACCAAACCTATGTATATATATAATAATAACATTCATTCAACTAACTCTAGCTAATTATTTCTAAAAATAATACAACCTAAAATTAACCCTTTTACAAACTAATAATAAAACAACTAAATTCATAAATAAAATCACATTAATAATTACACACATAAAAACATCAAAAACAAAACTTGATATATAATTAATAATTACCTTGGTATTTAGATGATAATGTTAGTGCTCTACAATGGAGTTATGTAATCTATAATGGGAAAACACAAACAAAATTAGTACACAACCGTACTAAGCTCTAAATACCATGAAGTTTGAAAGAAGTAAAATGTTAAAAAAATTAAAATGATATATTACCTTAACAAAAACTAAGCCCTAAAAAACACCTTTTCGTGGGTTAGGTCGAAGAAGACAACAACAAAAAGTTTGAAGAAGGATGAAGAACAATTTTGTGCGTGGGTTTTTGAGAAGAAGAAGCAATTCATAGGTTTTAAGAAGAAACAAGAACGATAAAATAGTAGCAATTCGTCGGTTTTTAAGAAGAAACAAGAAAAAAGAAGGATGAAGAAGAAAAGAAGCAAAAAATGTAGTGGGTTTTTGCAGACAGCAGCAATGTGAAGAATGGTGTCATGGATTTTTGCACTTGAAGAACAAGAAGCAGTTTGAAGAATAAAACAGTAGCATAGTATTCATGAAGACTAGTAATATGAGGTGCATTTTTAAAAAAAAATAAAAAATACCTTATATGTTGCGGTTTTCAAAGAACCGCAGCATATAAGGTATTTTATATTTTATTTAAAAACAAAAATTACCTTATATGCTGCGGTTTTCGAAAAACCACAGTAACTTTTTTTCCCTCGTTTTTTCATGCTATTTAATACTGCGTTAAGAAAAAACCGCATCAAATGTCACACAGCAGATAAGATTTTTTCCTCTACTGAGTGAACACTAAAGGATGGATGGTAGTCTGCTGATGATGATTGGTAGCCTCAAGAACAGCCTCCTACACACGTACAGACACAGAGATGGCCTCCTGCTCATGTACAGATACAGAGTTGTGCACAACAGCCACTGTCTCATGAACTACCTCCTCCTGCTGATCAGAATCCATCACACCAGTACCTAGCAGCTGATCCTGTTGCTCACCCCTTATACTTCCTGGGACAGTAGGCTTCCTAAAACCTTTCCTAAAAGGTCTAAAACCGTCCTCATCCACCTTAAGCAGTGGGTTTGAAGGCCTTTGTTTACCCATAAGACATTCCCCAACATTATGGCCATATTGACAACATTTGGAACACCAAATTGGAATCCAGTCATATTGCAGGTTATGATATGATTTCATTAAATTCATTGGAATAAAACGACTCCTCAACATTCATCTCAACTAAGACTCGTGCAAAAGACATTCGACTCTTTGAGCGTGTTGCCTCATCAATTTTCAGCACCACTCCTAAATAACCAGCTATGCGTTTCAATACACTATCAGTCCAATATTTCAAGTTCAGCTTTGGGAGCTTTACCCAAATTGGAATGGATTTGAGACTTGATTTATCAAAGGAGATGTTTGAGGCCCAAGGCTTCACGATGAAAGGCTTTCGATCAAACAGAATACCATTCATATTACAAGCCTTCTCCTGTTGTTCCTTTTGGAGGAACCTAACAACAAACACACCTCTATTGACCATACCTATTTTTTCAATCAAAAGATCTTTCCAAATCCTACGAACAAACCCTTCAATCACATGGAGAGGAGGGTTCGCACTAGTAACATATGCATTTTCCCAGTATTTCACCTCATCAATAACATCCTCCTTACTAATCTTAGCTATAGGACGTGTCGAACAACGATTAAAAGCAGAAGGGGAACGGGGAATATCAACAAGCAGCAATGGAACAGTAATAGGCGAAGAATTATCACCTGAGGTAGGAGGACCTGCTTTAGAAGAATTACCACCACCCTGAACAGTTACTGTTGCTCCCTTGATGACAGAAACCCAGCTGAGCCCCACCCGATTTGTATTAGCACCACCAGAAATCGGCAAGACGAAGCAGCAATCACACTCGATTTATCACGACTTGACTGATACAAATATCTATCTGGAGAAGAGGAAGATTCTCGAGATGAACAGCTTACAGAAGGTTTCCTCGGCACCGCCTTCACTTAAGTTCGCCGTCCTCTCCTGCCCACGGAGGGATTTAGGGCAAAACGCCACTGAAATCAGAGAAAATCGCCAGAGAGAGAAGCTCCTGTTAGTGAGAGAAAACCCTTTATTATTATTATTATTATTATTATTATTATTATTTATTATTGTTATTATTATAGATTTATAATAGTCAATCTTCTAATTATAAGTGCTGAAATCCATCATTTAGATTTTAGGACATTTTACTCAATCTATATGTTTGTTTCAATAAAAGATTATCTCGATTCTTATTTGTCGCCATCTTTTTCATTTTATTGCCACCCCTCGAATGAAATTACGAATTTACTCTTGCAATTTAAAAAATTACAACTTTTTTTCATTGGACTTAAAATTTCTTATTCTTATACTACTACTACTACTAATAATAATAATAATAATATTTAAAAAATAAATTAAATATAATAATTAAAACAAAAATAAAAATTTAATAATAATAATAACAATCACAATAATAATAATAATAATAATAATAATAATAATAATAATAATGACAAAAAAAAAAAATAATAATAATAATAATAATAATAATAATAATAATAATAATAACAATAATAATATAAATAAAATTAATAAAATTTTTTTAAAAAAATAATAATAATACCAGTCGCACTTTTTGTGCGACTCGACCTAGGTACAGTCGCACTTTTTGTGCAACTGGTTTTTTTTTTTTTGAATTTCGAATTATAAAATTTCTTTTGTTTAATTAATTTATTTTTTAAGTTATTTTTATTTAAATAATAATAATAATAATAATAATAATAATAATAATAATAATAATAATATTTAAAAAAATAAATTAAATATAATAATTAAAACAAAAATAATAATTTAATAATAATAATAATAACAACCACAATAATAATAATAATAATAATAATAATAATAATAATAATAATAATAATTATAATAATAATAATAATAATAATAATAATAATAATAATAACAAAAATAATAATTATTATAATAACAATAATAATAATAATAATAACAATAATATAAATAAAAATAATAAAAAAAAAAAATTTTAAAAAAATACCAGTCGCACAAAAAGTGCGACTGTACCTAGGTCGAGTCGCACTTTTTGTGCGACTGGTACTAAATTTTTTTTTTTTGAAATTTTTTTGTTTAATTAATTTATTTTTTAAGTTATTGTTATTTAAATAAATATTGTAATAAATTATTTTATTTTAATATAATATTATATTATGATAATGTTATTATAATAATTAGTTTTGAATTTAAATAATTTATTTGAATGTTTAATTATTTTTTAATATAATAATAATATATTAATTAAAATTCAGTTGTTAATTAATTTTTAATATTTTATTAATAATTTTTTTATTAATTTAGTTGATAATAGTGTTATTAACTTTAATGGCAAATTTGTAAATTTTTAAAGTTCAGGGGCAAATTCGTTATTTCATTAGGAGGGGGTGGCGATAAAATAAAAAGGGTGGCGACAAATAATAATGCCCAAGATTATTTGGGTTAAAAAGTCAAAATTGACTCACCCATCTAGATGGCGAGCTACATAAATTTGCGTGTAAATATATGTTTTTATGGGGTTTTTGATTTCACTTGACTATTTAGATTCTTGAAAATACAAAGTATATATTCTTTACTTATACAAACATAACACAGAAAGAAAAATTTACTTAGAATAATCCAATCTTTTCATGATTTTCCTTCAATCATCTAACCTATAAATTAACTTTGAATAATCCCAACGTTAAGCTATTATAGTAAGCAAATCACTTAAAAAGTAATATAAAAATTAATTTTAAATTAGAGAAAAAAGTTGAAAATTTACATAAAAATTCTAAATAATAATAAAACATAAATTTTTTTAATATTTTTTCGACTTTTTATTTTAATTTATCTTTTTTTAAAAAAAAACATGTTATATCAAGTCATTATAGGAAAACACCCCTCAAAATTGAGATTATTCATGGTTAATTAATAGATGAGATTATTATAAAAAAAACTTTAAAATATTAAATTATTCTAGATAACTTTTCCATATAAAATTGAGATATAAATTGACAAATTAATTAGTGGTATATGACTAGTTGTAAAATTTGTTGTCTTCGTTGAAAGCATATAGTATAATCTTTGAATCTATCACAACATACATCACATTCTCTTAGAGAGGTTAAATTTGGCCAACGAAGACTAGGAATGGAAAAATAGATGTCAAGTACGGGTCATCTTCGTAACCGCTTCAAATTTTCATACCCAACACATGTCCACTATCAATGGCGAATAAAATTTTTATACATGTATGATGTACTTGCACAGTAGCATAGGAAAGAGTTTAGGCCCGAACTTGCCTAGGACATGCCCTGGATCATTTGATTAAAATCGTATTAGTATTGAATATTATACATATAACATTAAAAAATTAATCGAGCAAGTTAGTACACGGAAAAATAAGTGTTCAATCCATCTTATACTAATGTAAAGAGTTTTTGCCAGCCCATGGACATATATACCCCAATAACATCTCTAATGACTTACCTGCCTCATACTCATTTCATCCCTATCCCATACTCGTTTAATTCATATCCGCCACATACTTATGTTATACGCCCTTGGGTTTTATTGAGAAAAACTAAAAATGCACTATTCAAATACTCAAAAATTAAAATTCTATCACTCCACCTATATTGTAGAATTAAAGTTTCATGAGATACATTAATCATACGAATTTTAAGATATTTACTTATACAAATTTATGTTTTTACAAATAAAATAATATGGATATGTAGCAAATACGTAGGTAGAGAGGTGTTGGGCATGGGACAGAAAAGGTGAATATGAGACAAATAAAACCTCATACAGTCATACTCACCACCTACCCACCTATTATGACGGATATAATTTTTAATATTCATATTTATTCACTATCTATCAAATTCATACGTATACTCATTTCAATAGATTAAGGTACATACCATGCAAAACTTGCTTGAAGTTATAGCCGCCAGCAATCCCTAACCAAAACTAATACAAGACTTCAAGTTAATACATTTTATGAATAATATTAAAATTTTTACAAACCCAACATTATTAAAGATAAAATATCGTTTTCAGTCACTTTTCTTGATT
>NC_080050.1:4428643-4431143 GCF_026212465.1 Amaranthus tricolor | reverse complement strand
TCAATCCTCCAAATCCTAATCCGAATTCTAACCCGGTACCTGTCACCCATCAAGACCTTCAAGAATTTGCAATCCTTCTCACTGCTCAAATTCAAGAGCACATCACTCAAGCCTTCAAGTCAATTCCAACTAGATCTTCTCCTAATATTGAAAATGAACAAGTCCAATCTTCTCCAAGGAGGAGACCTACACCCATTCATAAGCCTACCCCAATCAATTACTATGTAGAGGATACACCGCCTACTCAAAATAGTAATGCTAATTACGCATCTCCTCTTAACACTAGAAAAGAACATTCTCATCAGCCCACCAGGATAGTCATCACCGTAACATCTCAGCACAACCGTTGTATCATCCTAACCCTAACCGAAAAAAGGAAAGACAAGACCCTAACCTAAACCGGGGAAGGGAAGAACGTCGCTAAGATCTTAACCAGACAAAGGCACACTCTGTCGTGGATGCTAAGAAGATAATTACCAATCGAAAGCTTCGTTCTGGGGACATTGATGCACGTGCCCTCATCGACTCTAAGAGAAAAGAAAGAGAACACACTTATCAACAAACCCGACTCCAAAGGGATAATCCCATCAAAGCCCACTAAAGCATAATCAAGATAAGTTTGAAGAAGGAGGACCAAAATACGCTCCATTTGTCTTCAAGACCCCCATGTCTGCTCGAATTTTAGCTACTCCTAACCGGAGTAAGGTCAAGATCTCGAACATGGTGTCCTTTGATAGAACCCAAGATCCTCAAGAACACATAGAGTCATATCGGGCTCACATAGCAGTCAATACTTCATGTGAAGCTCTTATTTGTAAGTTCTTTCCTACTACCCTAACCGGATTGGCTCTATCTTGGTATACTTCACTACCTTGTGGAAGCATTAACAGTTTCTCTCAACTTGAGAAAATATTTTTAGATCATTTTATTGTCTCAAAGAGGCAAAAGAAGTCAAGTATTCACCTCATGTCAGTCATCTAAAAGGAAAGAGAGTTAGTCTCTAGTTACATCAAGAGGTTCCATGATGAAGTCCTGACCATTACAGACATAAGTGACTCTGCAACTGTACCTGCACTCATCAATGGATTGAGAACTCATAAGTTAAAATGGCAGCTCACTGAGAATGGAGTTACCTTCTATGTTGAAGCAATGCAAATTGCTCAAAGGTTTGTTCAAGCCTCAAACATTTGCACACCTATAGATTCTCAGGCTAAAAAGAAGAAGAATGATAAGCTACATTCTCAATCTCAGCCACATGGAAACCCTTGCCCACAAGAATACATTGAATACTCTCAAATTGGGTCAACTAGGTCAAGACCTCTCACTTATGATCACAATTACTCGGTGGAATGGTCAAAAGAGCTGAAGGATGGAGGCTTTGATCCTCGATTCAACAAGAATTGAAAAGACATTTTCTATGCCATCAGATTTGAACTTCCACAACCTCCTCAAGTGAGTACTTCAATGGGTTAGAAGAAATATAGTTTTGTGGTGTGAGTATCACAAGGAGCTTGATCATACCCTTGCTCATTGCTGAGAACTAAAGAAAGTCCTTATTTAAAACTAAAGAAAGTCAATAACGAAATAATATGGTAAATGAAACATATAATTTCATTTGCGAAACAAACAAAACTTTATACCAAACGTATTTATTCAAAACTCATATTAAAAAAAATAATATAACAGCGCTTTAAAACGTGGGAATATATGGACCGTCAGGAAGTAGGCTTGATCTAAATCCAGAATACAGGTGATCATCATCACCAAATATACGGTTCTTGCAAGAACGAAAGGGGATCGGGGGCTCGAGACCGATCCAAATAACCATTATCTATTATCAAGTTATAGGATTTCACAATAATCTGGATACAAATATCCGTTGCCAATTCCCAAAAATGAACGTTTTTCAATGTCGAATAGTTTGATATAAAAAAAAATAATAATTCACTTGATTTTCTTTGAAATCAACAATCATACTTCATTTTCATAATACGATATTTCAAGACTCATATTATATAAGTCAATAACACACAAAATATGCTTTTGTAATCTCTTTAAATAAATACAATATTAACATACTTTTTAATCAAATATAATTTTTATAACAGGATTAATTTTTACAATACTAATAATATTATTAAATAAATAAAGCAATCAAACCAATATTTTTCCCATCATCAATTGAACATAAAAATGCTTGAATTAGCTTTAAAAGATATTAGATGTTTGTAGGTTACCTTTATGAGTAAATTCTTGGACCAAAAATCAGATTAGAAAACCAAAAAACTTTATTGATACATTTGAACAAACACCTTGTGTGCATCAAACTTCTAACTCCAAAAGAAAACAATACAAGCTCCCTTTTTGCATCACTATCAATAATAGTCAACAAATTCATACCATCCATAATTACCCAATAAAGAAATATAAAATAATCCTAAATACTTGATTAAAGGAATACCCAATTGAAATTCCAATTTGAACAATTAATCTCATAATT